>NW_010533823.1:0-71115 GCF_000687285.1 Phaethon lepturus
TCCGCCGCCGTTAACGTCCCGTTGGGCGGAGAAGGGGGAAGCCTTCGAAGGTGCGAGCCCCGCCGGAGGACGACGAAGGGGTGGGAGCGCCCCGGCGGCAGTGGGGCGCGGTGCCGCCGAGGGCTGGCGTGACCCTGGGAACGGCTGTCGGTATCGCGGCAGTCCCGAGCGCAGGGCCTCCTCCCGACGCGGGTAACCCGTCGCGGTGGAGTAGCGAAAGAAACGTAGCTCCCACTGTTAGTGCCTGTTGTAGTAACAACAAAAACAGCTTAGGGTAAGAGGTTTTAATAACAGGCCAAGAAGATAAAAACAGCCCTGAAGGTTTATCCTGTAATAGCGAGTTGTAACTGCTGCGATTGGCTTGTGTGCCTTGACATTATTTATTGACTTACATGTTTGTCGTAGCACTATGGCTAATACAAGGACAGAAGATGAAATAATGCTCTTTGAACGAGAAATGAAAGAGTTTTGGACCAAATTAAAAAGCATTTATGGCACTGAACACATCAATCACACTTTAGCACTGAGAGATTCATGCAAGGAGTCCATAAAAGCACTTTCAGGTAAAACGGCTTTATGTTCCTGTTGCCTCTGCTTTTTCCAATTTATGATCAAACTTCTTCAGATAACAGAACTAACTTTCCATTACAGAGAAATGGTCCAAGAAGCTAAAAGAAGGGGACCTGATGATTGATAAAATTCAGGAATATAGCAATGGTACAGTATGGTGGTGGTTTTTTTTTCTTTATATCTAACATTTCTAAAATTGACTTAATACAGCTGAATAATATGTCTAACTTCCCCTTTTAAGAGGTTAAATAGCAAAGTCAGAATGAAGACAGAATTAAAACCAAACGTTTGGTTACAGGATGTAAATTGCAAGTCAAAAGCAACTGGTTGGAAAACTTCATTGCTAATGCAAAAACATAAAGATCAGGTAAAAGTTTTCTATATAATGGTTCTGGTTCTTCAGTATTTAAAACAACAAAGTACCAGAACTTGCTGACTGCAATAGGAAAAATAAATTAGATTGCTTAGTAAAGTTAGATATTGTGAAGTTACTTATGCCTCTTCCATGTTAGTAATAGAATACAGTCAGACTATCAGTCTGGGATTAACTACATTGAATTTTGTAGTTAAACTTCAGAATATTGGGTAAAAATAATTGCCACTCTAATATCAGTCAGTGTTTCCATTCCTTGCTTTCTGTCAAATTGTCTGGGGACAGGATCCACCATCCACATGCTTTGGAGATGTATACAGTGCTATCACCAGAAATCAATTGCATCCGACTGAAGTATTGGAGGAGCTCCCTACATGATAGCTTCTCTTTTGAATAACTTTCACTTTAAGCTTTTATTTGATGCTCTCAGTATAGTTATGTTGACTTCTCTCTTCAGCTGAGGTAGCATGTATTTCACTAGGTCTTATTGAGTCATCTCAGACTGTATAAACAAGTACTCAACAGCGGGGTCCTAATTAATAAACTATGTATGTTCGTATTTTCTTGTCTTCTTTCAGAGATTCTCCAGCAGAGCCAACGCGTATCAGAAAATGAAGAGCATTTGACAGAAATAAAATCTAACCTAAATCATGAAGAAGATCAAAAGAAGGACTTGACTGACAGCATCCAAGAGCTTAAAGAAGAATTGATGAAGAAAAAGGAAAGTAAGCAAAGGATAAGAAGTAAATTTTCTTAATTATAGGAGGAATTGTTTTCAACACTTGGTCTTCATGAGTTTTTCTACTTGCTCTAGAAATTTTATGTGCTTGTTTTACCTTTACTTTGATATTTATGGCGGCTTTTAAAATTCTAGTAATATCTTCTAAAAACAAAGCCACTAAGGAGAGAGTGGAACGACTATGCAAGTCTAAAGTATTGTTTGAAGAGCGGCTTGGACTGGAGATACGCAGGATTCCCAGTAAGTTTCTATAGCTTCCACAGTTTCCATGTGCAGTGATGCAATATGGTTAATGTTGGATAGTGTAGTGAAGAACATACTAGCTTAGACACTAAGAACTGTTTCAGCCCAGGCATTACCATTGTCTCTCAAATGGCAAAATATTGTATGGTAAAATGCATTTGTCTTTCCAAGAGACCAGGGTTACTTAATTTGTAAGTGTTATAAGAATATCAGTTGAAACTGTAGCTTAATGTGATTTTAAGTTATCATTGTGATTCTCCAGCAGAGGTTAATGGTGCTAATTATTTCTTTTTGTGTTTGCTTTAGATGAACAATTACAGTTTATATTCAGACACATTGACCACAAAGATCCTGACAAGCCATATGTGTTTACCCTTTCTATAAATGAACAGGGAGACTATGAAGGTATGTAAATTTTGAGTGCTTAAGCAAGAGGACAGAATCTGATGCCCCTATTTGACAAAGGGGAGAGGAGTAAAGTGCAGTTTAGTTGTAACCTTTATCTTTCAATTTCTGAATGAAAAACCTTGCAATGGTAACATAATTCTTTTTAAATTACATTTATCTTGTTAACTTATATGAAAATACAACTGCTTATCTTCCCTCCATTTGTGGAGTTGCTGTTTACTTTGTATCAAGCAAAGCAGGAGAGAGAATAGATATGCAGAGATAGATGCTTCAGGTTGTAGTTTGTTGCTTCTTCCCTTTATGCTAGAGTGAGTGCCTTTATGCCAACAGGCATATTTCAACCTGTTTGAGAAGCCTAGAGGGCAGAAAAAAATAGGTTCCCCACTACTGTGGGATACACTTACAGTTGTGTGCCATAAGCAGAAGGATTAAATCTTGAAATCCAGCATTGCTCTTCTGCAAGGGTGTAGCTTTTTAGATCTTAAAGCTGGTTTTGCCATATGGTTCTTCAGTTAGGAAGAACAGCAGTGGTAATTTGAGTACTGTGCTGAGTAGCTTCTAGACGGATGCTGCTGTTGCTCTGCCATGCCTCTAGGTATGGACTGAACAGATTTCTGACTTTACTAATTCAAATCTAAACTGTGCTGAAGTTAGAAGTTTATCACATGCTGGGCTACATCAGCATTTCACTTTTCAGGCTGCCTGCCTGCAGATCGACAAAAATGTTTAGGAACGTGTTTCAATTTTTGAGCAGGCTATGGACTACTGGGAATTGCTGTAACAATTCAAGCAGGAGCACAGCACTGAGTGGGAGGTCTGGAAGTAAAAAAAAATTGTGTGTTCTTGGAGGCTTTGCTGAAAGAAATAGGTTACACAAAAAATACTGGGCAAAGCTAAAACATACAAAGATAACAAACTACATTAGTATTTCATAAGCATGGGAAAACATTAATAATGAATTTTTTATAATAGTCTAATCTTTTGGAAATCTGTGTCATTTTAGTGACTTCCTGTTCTCCTCCTCTGGACTGTATAGCAGAGTTCCAGCTCAAAGTGAGAGAAACTAACAATTTTTCTGCATTTGTTGCCAACATCAGAAAGGCTTTCACTGCTTTATCGTATAAATAGTATGCATAAAACTAGCTTTTACCTTTCTTTTTGGACTTTTTTTTTTCCTTCCTGTATTGTGAAAGTATGTATTTATCCCTTTCTTACTCTGATTTTTAAATAAAGAAAAATAATGAAAACAATATTTTAGTCCCCTGTCATTAGAGACATTTTTGGGTCATTCTTTGAACAACACTATAGTCAACTATTTCCTTAACTCAAGGTCTCCAGGCATGTAAATTTTGATCTAGTAGCAAGTAGTTTAATGATGTAATCATCTCTCTTTAGCTACCCCAGGAAGATATTAAAAATAAAGTATTTCCTGTAATTTATGTCTCTTCCAAAAGCACAGATGTGTATGTAGCTAGAATAGGCCTGAAGCCTACCAAAATAATGGACTGGAGCTTAGCAATTACTCATTTTTGGATCATTCTTTGAACAACACTATAGTCAACTACTTCCTCCTTAACTCAAGGTCTCCAGGCATGTAAATTTTGATCTAGTAGCAAGTAGTTTAATGATGTAATCATCTCTCTTTAGCTACCCCAGGAAGATATTAAAAATAAAGTATTTCCTGTAATTTATGTCTCTTCCAAAAGCACAGATGTGTATGTAGCTAGAATAGGCCTGAAACCTACCAAAATAATGGACTGGAGCTTAGCAATTACTTCAGTTACCTGTGGCACAGGTCACTATCTTAATTTTTACTGTCTTGTACTCTTCAGTGTTACCACTCATTTTCATTCATGTAAATCATTTTTTCTTTTGGTCTATTAAACAGTATATTTTACTGCCTATTTCAGATTCTTGTCTGGATGCCTATTTCTGTTGTCAGTAACAAACCCGTTTGATGTGCGTGCTATTCTTGAATAAATCTCTTAACGGAAACAAGTCTGAACTTTGTATTGATTTGATCAGGAGCCCTGAAACAGAACCCTGCTGTAGCTCAGAGGTTCCTGACTCCCAAAACACCCAGCTGGGCAGAAAAGCTGTCCTGAAACTTGAACTGCAGTGGTGAATGAGTAACATTACCAGCCTTAGTGTTTTACTGAGTGTGTTAAGAACAGACTAGTCATATTTCTTTATTGCATAAGTTGCATGGCAGTGAAAGACTATTTATCGTTGTCATTGGAAATCTTAAGATAATGTATTAAAGTATGAAATTTTGTAGTTACAGATAAATATTTTGCAGCTTATCAGGAAGACTATTGCTGCCACAGTAATCAGCTTTAATGAAAACTATTCTTTTCCCTATCTTATTTGTAAAGCATTTTCCTTTCCACAAAATGCTTAAAAGGACAGCTGCAACAAGGAAAGAAAATTCTTCATTTGATAACATGGTTCAAATAAAATCTTACTAAATTCAGTCCTGGAAATTCTAGTGAAGTAGAAGACCACTTGAACTGAAAACTAATGATGATCCCTCTCACAACACATATCTAAGTACATAAAAATACAGTAAAAAAAATCCAACACTTGGAAAACCCTGTGGAAAAGTATTTAGAATTCTAGCATTTCCTAAATAATGAAAATAAGCCTTTAAAATATCTTTTTGAAGACTGTTCCAAATTGTTTTTCAGTAAAAAGAAACTTCAGAATATTTTCTGTGAAGTGAAAATTCTTCATTTAAAAATAACTCAACTTAGAGGTGCTCTCAAAGCACCTCACCTTCCATGTTAGAAAGCCCACGCCTTCTGGCTTCTCACTAACAACGGCATTGCGCCTGTATCCAAAATGACTGTATTCATTTTTAAGCATACTCCTGCCCTTCTCCACAGGTCTCTGCCAAGCAACTCTTTAATTGCTCTGGAAAGAATGAACTTCAGGATGTTCAACTAAATATTTTACAGCTGTTGTATGGAAACAAAAAGACAGGCAGTACGCAGCCACCTCATTTCCATGTTTTCACATAGAGCTGTTGATTCATTAGGGGTGTACATATTGCTCAGATGGACTCTACAGCATATCTGATTTGATCATCACAGGAGAAAAAAATTGAAACACGCTCTGAGTAACAAAGAAAGAAAAATGCTCAGACTTACTGCTATTTTCTTTTCATGTTCATCCCAGGCATGAGTTTATTGCTTCTGACAAAATTACTTTGCCAAGATAGCTATGCACAGAACATAAAATATATGACAACCACTGGACTGGAATTTACATTCCTAGGAATTATTTGCTAGAAAAGATGATGTGCTTGGTTGTAAATGTTCTGTGCATATGCCTAAAGCAAGAAGTAAAGTTTGAAATGTTTACTGCATGTAATTTAAACCTTTACAGCTCCTTTTGGAGTTTGAATAATGAACCTGTTCATATATTTGCCAAGGCAAATCAGATGCAGATCTTATTTCCTCTAAAACAAAGCCAGGCATTCCAAAAGCAGGTAAAAGCTATGGAAGTGTATACAACAGATTTGTTTCTTTGCTGATTTTAAAATATGAAGTAAAACTGGCTTGTGACATCCCTAGAACAGCCTTAATGCACTTAGTGCTTACAGAATTTCACACACCTGTGATGTGTGGCAATTTGGAATTTTCCATTTGTTATGAAGCTGCACAATACAGTGATATCCAATAATAGTAAGGACAACTAGGATAATACTATACATTGACCCAACAGATACAATTATTGGGACCTCAGTGTACTAGATAGTATGCAAATACAGACTGAAATGCTCCAAAGGGAAAGCTCTGGAGCTCAAAAGGAATGTGCAGCTGAGGGACTATGACACACAATCAACCAGCCCCCTCCAGTTGTTGCTAGTGCTCTGTTAGCAGGATCAGGTTTATCTTAAGGCAGACATAGATTTTAGTGAAGGTCAGTAAAGGCTTTATTCATAAATCAGTTTGTCCAACCCTAAATGTTGCCTTCCCTTTCAAACTGCTGACCTGTACTTAGCTACCAAGGGCCAAGCCTGAGATCCACGGGCCATCAACTAATGCTGACCATACAGAAAACTGCTGATGTACTAGTGCTCAGCACCTTATCAAATTTATCTCATAATATAATGCAAAAATCTGGAAAAAAGGTGTTGAATTTATTAGATACTGGCAATACACTGTTGGGAAGACAAAATAATATTACACATTAATAACATATGCACTACAATGCATTTAATCATGTTTGTATGCTAGCTGAAGGACAGATCTGAGAAGGAGCTGAATTACTGTAAGAGTCCTTCTGGCTAACAGAACATTTTGATTACACACCTACTCAACCAGGAATTGAGGTGGTTAAGCTGATTTTGTTGACATTTTTCATAAACCCTCCTGGATGTTGCTAGACATATTTTAAAAAGCAAACAAACAAGTATTGGCTACACTTGTGAAAATTAAGAAAGACATAGAAGTTATGCTGTGCTTCTGTCATATTCCAATTGTGTTCTATTACTTACTGTCTTCTCTAATGGTTCAATAAACTTTGTGCATTCATTCAGTACCTTGACATTGTCTAAATTAGTCCTGTCACTGTAATACTCTAAAATCACTGTGAACTCATTTGTGAGCGATTTATAATTTTTTAAAAGCCTTGCCGAGCCCAATATAACAAACATATGCACCCATAAATCACCTAGTCTCCCAGGCAGATTACAGTACATTTTTAACTGTACGAATAAACCATACTAAATAATTATGGTAATACTCTTACCTTTTTGAAGGCAATAGTTGCAATCCAATTACATCAGGCTTTACTGCTGAATAGGCTTGTATGCCTGAAAGGTTGGGGGGAATGGCTCTGACTGCCAGACAGTGAGACTCCATTCTTTTTGGCTTTCTTATTATCTCTAATCACGCTAACAATTATACACAAAGAACCCTTTAGAATCTTGAGCTTATAAACAAGTTGTTCCAGTAGAAGCAGAGGTAATGAAACCTGATTTCCTATAGACCTGTGGTTTATGGCCTTAAAGGGTGCCATTCTCTTCACTGCAACATACCAACTCTCCTTTACAGTCTCCCTCGTGGGTGAGGGCCAGCACCACTCCCGAGTTACGCTAGTTTAGCCTCTGCCTGGCTGCCGCTAAAGCCGCAGGACAGCGGTTGCACTCTGCTTACCCTTCCTTTGGTGTGGAGCACCGACTCACGGTTCTCTCCTTTCCCTGGTTGCTGATTTTTAGTACCCTGTCAGAACAGTGATAGCTGCCACACGATCTCCTTTTCAAATTTGGGTTAATCGAGCAATGGGTTCAAAAGTTGTCAGGGAGACCAACTATGCTAAAAATAGTGTTTAATCATGGGAGTGCGTAGTGGTTTTTTTATATGACCCTGTATCTATTTTAAATTGGCTATGCACTGAACTGATGAATTGAAAGAAGATGCAATTAGTGTTAATTTGAATTCCTTCCCCTTCAGTCACAGCATGGTGAACAATGCTAACTGCAATTGACTCACCTGTTTTGTGACTGTTTGATGGGTAACTCTCTACATGAAAACATGCTCTTCGACTGACTTGCCTCCATGAATTCTTTTGCACTGGCTACTGGATCATGGGCTCAATTTTTCACTATCCAGTACCTTCTGCACCAGAGCTTCAGCTGGAATAACTGGCTTGGCAGAGAAACAGGCCTGTTGAATGAATACCAGCTATACATCATTATTGTTTTGATGTAGATGCATGCTACACTTATTTTACACTGATGGCAATTATTGTTAAGGATTCCAGGCATTTAAGAGCAGACTGCATAGATTAAATTTTTAGCTAAGTGAGGAGTAGGTAGTAGAAGTGATAGAGGGGTTGCCTCGTGGGTGGCATACTAGCTGTTTTAAGTTAAAGCACAATACATTCGAGTAAATGCCTACCTCGTAGGTTAAAAATAAAAACAGGCAAACAACGAATACTTAACTTTCCAGATGAAGCCAACAAGAGATAAACTTCCTTGATTAACTCCATGTCTGACACAGCCCCATTAATGGAAAGACAATGCAGCAAATTGGTAATTGTACTCTTTTAACATTAGTAGCAGCATGACTTACTGGCCTGTATTTTCTTATACTTGGCACAAAGGCAAACAAGCCATCTGATAAAATCTTGTTTCTAAAGGAAAGAGGGAAAACCTCTTCTGATGTACAATCCTCAACCCTGCCATCTGCAATCTGCAGGAATTAGCTGTCATTTTATGCTCCAGCCTTCTCTAAGGTTAGTCCGTAATTCTGACAGTCTGCTTGGGACTGGGTTACAGTAGGGGCCACCTTTATGATAAGTGCTCGGCTAATGGCATCGCAATGCATCAAAATACCAAATTTATAGTCAATGTCCATGCAATTTACATGAGAAAACCGGCTTACTCTCCTCAGCTGCTCCTGCTGCAGTTTCCCCTCAACTACCATTTCTCAGCTGTATTGTTTTGTGCAAAACAAGCATTAAAAACTTTCATCCAATCTTGGTTTTGATTGTGCATTAATCCTATCCAGATGGCAGCTGACATCACTGTTAGCAATCCATTTTTCATCTTCCAAATAATAGTTAGAATTTTATAGTAGTTACATCTATCAAATCTTATAGATGAGTTCTTACATAAGAATTCTCCCATGCCAAACAGCTCAGTTTGTGCTGGATACTTGGACTAGTTGCAAGAGTAGCACAGACCATCATAGATTAACTATGAGCAATCTCAATGGTTCACATGCTCTTTATCTGACAAAATTGATTTCTTTGAAAACATGGATTCAATTAGTGGGAAATTGCTATATAGAAAGGGGAGCAGCTATTTAAAGAACTTCATGTGAAGAGGAAGCCGTTTCTAGTCTGGATGGCAGTCCCGGCTGCTTTTTACATACAGGGGGTACGACAACTCAGGTCATCACTTCCTCAATGTTGCTGAAGTACCAGATGTTGGACCTACATTTTAAGTGATCTAGACTACTAATGTGCAAATCCTTTTCCAGAGCTGGCATATGGATTAGGTTGTCCCATAAAGTAACAGCTATGGGCACTGGTTGCACTTGGAGATTGTTCAGTGAGAAACCGCATACAAAAATAAGATACAGTAACATCTAAATGCTTGGGCTGAATTAAGTTTAAATAAAAATTAGATGAGAGACATCACAAATATAACTGTAAAATAACAAGCCTTTCATGCAGGAAGCAGCTATTTCAAAGATAGCTTAGGAGTGCAACAGTAATTAAAGTAACTATTACTGGGAGTTAAAAGGGGAGGTTATCTTTAAAGCAAGCCCAGAAACAGGACAGAAAGTTGCTACTTTGATTAATGAAGGAGGTAGCCGATGCAATTTTAATTAGGGAAGGATCACATTCCACCTCTGAATTTCAGGATTATTTTTTCATGTGGAGAGATTGCAAAAAGTTGCCTAAATATGGTAAGAAATACTATTGTCATGCAGTTGTATGGGAGCCTTGCTCAGTCCTATTTTGGAATGAGTAAAAAATAAGCTGCACAGTATTTTATAGGGAGAATACCTTATAGTTATGACTCTCTAAAAAATACCAGAGGTACAATGGTGTTTTTCAGATGTTTAAGAGAGGATATTAATTTGGGAATGTAAATATCTGTTGCCAGCAAGTAGCTTTAAAAAGTATGTTATCTTTTCATCTAATTAGTGAACTATAGCACTAATATTACAAGTTGGTCATGCTGCTCTTACACATTTAAACTACAATACTCAACTATCTTGTAATACTTGATTTTATATTGCATTTTCCAGAGACTAAAAGCTAACAGTTCTGTGTCCCATATTAACAATTACACTTGAAAATCAGTACTTCACAAACACTTAAGTGTTGCATACAAACCTGCATTTAAGCAATCCCCCTACAAAAACCACCAAAGGCTTTGCAGACTCAGGAGTGAAGACGACAGGTACAAAACACTTCCTCAAGCATGTTTCATCCTATAGCTATAAAGCCACATCTATGGTACACGTTGGAAGGTGTGTGAGCCTTACCCTTTTTCCCTGCTCCACTGCACAGTGGAGAGGCCTCCTGTGGGCACTGTTGTCTTCTACTGGCAGAGCTCTGCAGAACTAGGTCTGGCACGGCACATGCCTTAGGTACACCATAACTGCCTAGTTAATACTTACTAATTTGCCTTGCACAAATGGGTTTTGGATTATTGGAATTCACTTTTCACAGGGCTGCAACCTCTGGATTTTACGGCCCAGGGAGGAGGGCAATCACTGGTGCAGTCTAGATGTGCAAGTTCACCCAGTGTGGATTCCCACTTCGTACCTACTACACATACCACTAATTCATTTAATATCTCTTACACTTTTTAATATTGTGTTCACATATTAAAATTCCCCAGCATGGGAACTCTATGGAAACCCCTCCACACAAGCTCCCGGCCTCTGTCCATCACAGCATGATGAGCTACCGCATCACACAGGCACAGTCATGTATTTGTACTCCTTCCACCCACCTTCTGTATCACAGGCGACTGTGTCACCACCTTTTAGCTCTCCTAAAGCAGCACAGACTTCCTGTCTTCTTCTTCCGAGAACCACTGTGTTGCTTGTACAGAGGGACCTTTCCAGGCTTAAAGGCAATATATCAAAAAATTCTTGCTCTTTTTCACATTATCCCGAACCGTGTTCTGTATACAGTGGCTCTCCCTTGTGCTACATATGTTGAGGGGTATATGTGGAATAGGAAGCAAAAGACATTAGACAAGCAACTGGACAAATTCCCACATAATTAAATCTCTCCATAAATCTCTCCAATAAACAAGACTTTAAATGCCATATTAAATGCACTACAAGATTCTCTCTATTTATTATCATGGAGACATATTAACAACTACACTAATTAGTTCTTTAAACACAATGCAAATCCCCAGGTTTACTTCTCTTCTGGAGGCAAAACTTCAACTAATGTGTTGAGATTCCTGTGTAACTGGTATTTGTGTTATAAGAACTGTTGCCTCAGTTTTCTGCTGAAGTTGTAAGAATGTTTTCATGCATCCCATTTAGAAGGACTTCCTCATCATCTTTTAATGCTGTATCAGAGCCTGCCTGACAAAGGTACTTTGTAGGCTTTACTTTGATGAGTGTGTGAGAGCAATTCCAGCTCAGTTCATTGCTACACAATGATAGCTCCATGTTTAAAAAAAAAGGAAACACATCATTACCCCTCTTCCTTTTAGCAGTACTGAAAAAACATACGAACCCTGCCATAAATAAGCAAGCAGATTTGGTCTACTGTAATGGTAGAGGTCTGAAAGATGCAGCTTCCTTAGCAAAATCAAGAGCTGCAGCTTTTTCTCAGGAGAACCGCTGTAAAACAGTGTCTCTCTTCTCCCACTTCTGGAAGTGGTTAGTAGGTGGTGCTTTGCTGACTGACAGTCTAGCTCAAAAGATCTGAGTGAATATCTACTTTTAAGAAACTCTGACCACCTAGACTGAAAAAAGACAGCTTTTCCAAAGTGGTTCCAGCTGGACATTCAGAAATTATTAACATGCAAAATTTTACTTTTGAAAGCCTAGCAAAATGGTCTTTTTTAAATAAAAATATTTTAATTTGTATAGAGAGAACTTATCCTTCTAACACTTACTGTTACAAACAGTTTCATATAAAAAAATAACATAAAATACTGCAGTGATGATCTCAGCAAAGACATACTTGGATCTGCTCTAAAAATGCTGGAGTCTGCAGTGTGGATAACAATCCTTGAGCTAAAACAAAGGAAAACATTGTTTGCATTTCGTAGAAAAGAGAAGAAAATAGACACTACATTCCTAATACTTATGTTTATTATGAAAGTGTCTCCAAATTGAAATAGCCCACAATACTGATTGGTTCCAGAGATTTTTATGAGGAGTAATTATTTTCCATATTAAAAAAACCAAAACAAAACCAACCAAGTTAAACATGAAATAATTCCCAAAGTTCTACACAACAGCTATACATTAAAGGACTTCTAGCTAGCACATCACTGTGTCTGGGACAGTGGAGTTCCTACACATCACTGCATTTCTGAAAGAGTTGCTCAAGCACAAGATTGTCATGAAAACACAGCTGAAATAGTGTCATCTGCCTCACCCGAATTTGCAGCAGGCAGTCAACATGCACAGTATGGTATGAGAGCTCGTGTATGAAAGTTAAACCCCTGGACTGCAAGAAGCTGAAGCTCAACAGAAGACAGAAAATGTGTTTTGGTGCACAGATCATTTTAGGTCACGTAAGACAATAATTTTGGTCTTTTGTCTGACACGTGTGATCATTGACATGGCTCTAAAACATCATTTCATAGTATTTCCTCCAGTTTTTTTAACTGAAAGCAATTTCAAAGACTGAGAAATCTGTACAGACACACTCAAACACTGTGTTTTCATTGCAACTCCAATCAGAAATCTTTACAATTTAAAAGCTATACACATACAACAATTTTCCAAACTTCCACTAGTGCTTTTTAAAAATAAAAGAAAAAAACAATAAGGTTGTCTTATTAAAGTTCCCATTAGGTTCCTGTTCCAAATCAAAATCAGTAAGAAAAAAAACCAAAAAACAAAAAACCAAACTGGTTTTGCTTTACGGTTTAAAGGCAACTGTAGTTTGCAGAACACTGAAGCTAAGCCTAATAGGGTCTACATTACAGGAAGGGTGAAAAGTATTCGATAGCTCCTCTCATACAAAGGTCACAAGAAGTAGACAGTAGAAGACATACAAAAATGAATTGTAGCAAAGAGATTGAAAAAATACCAAAGCATCAACTGTAGAAAAACAATGGTAGTCCATATTTCTCTGAGAATACAGAAGGCTGCAGTAATGAGAACGTGAATGAAACAGGCATTGGGCTTCCTGCTAGAGTACTCTCCGTAAAATACACGTGGTGTCTATATCAGACCATGTTGATCATCATTGACATTTGCTGCAAGGTAACGGCTTTCACGACCATGTCCCGTTCAGAACCAGAAAGTGGTTTTCACTCGAAACAGATACAGATTTAAGACAAGAATCTCTTCACTGTAGGCAAAGCTTTCAGTGCATGTACTTGGGTCTCAGAAAAACGATTTGGCATTCACAATCACACAGAACCGTCACAGGCTGAGACAAGAGCATACAAAGCTGTGATACCTGTTCCAATTCTGCTGGAATCATTAAATAAATAACACATAGAAAAAACTACAAAATGGCAACAAGGAAACAGCATGGGACACTTTGGTATTTTAGAACTATCACTATTTAACATTAAAGAAGATCCAAAAGACTCCAACATCCTCCCTTGTTGTTTGATCAGATATTTCTACCATTTTCTGCAATGTTTGTTTTTATTTTTTTATGATCCTCCCATATGATTATTTCAGTACAAAATATGCCAATATGGGAAACAATAAACAAAGGGAGACCTGAATCTTATTTTACTATATTCTGGGCTGGCTAGGGAGAGAAGACAAATTCTTACTATTTACTGACAAACTCTACATATCATTTCCTTATTTTTCTACTTCAATATCTTTACCACTGTGTGGTGTACTGTACTATAAAAAGGGAGCACAGAAGTTGAAGACATATAGGTTATAGAGTACAAACCCTCATTTCTAAAATGACTAAAATGGCAATTCTACAAAAGGTACGAATATACATAACTTTTTAAGATCTCACATTTACCATGAGCCATGCGAATCATTTCAATCAATTTTCTGGAATATGTGTGATTATCCTCTAAATACTTGATGGCCTCCAAAAGCACCTTCCAAAGCTCTTCGTCAGAGAAGCAAATTCAAATGAAAAAGGAAATAGTTGCCTGAAATTCTCTCTGCAGAGTGGAAGATGAAGCCAAAGTTTTGACATCCATTGGTTAAAGCAATGAATCAAAGCACACTGCCACATATGATCACTAAAACACTTGGTCCTTCCCAACACAGACAGAAAAAATTGTGTGAATTTTTAATTTCCATTAAAAAATTGTACCTTGAAAGTTTAGTGATTGTTCAGCAAAGTTTAGTGAAGTTCTCAATGCTTCCTTACTCATATCCCATTTCGGCAAATGTGTCATTTGCATCTCTTATCTCACCTATTTTCCAGACATACCTGTATTAAGTTTATTCTAGCTGCTAAGAACAGACTGCAAAAAGCCAGGTTTATAGGAGATAAGTAAGTCACTGGGAGTCAGCTGAACCATGGTAACTATGTACATGCTTTAGGGCATCATAGATGCAACTGAATTTAAACCTCAAAGGAAGAGTTTCAATCCAATTTGCATTATGTAACAGTGAAGGTACCACTAAGAGCACACGTAGCCAGCGATGGTAAATCATCTCAAGGGTTGTAGCCTTGACTGTAAATTTGAATCAACACTATAGAGCACAGCTGGGGGAGGACCAACAGGGACCAAAGGTCTCCTAACTCTCGCACAGGGATTGTTATTCTGCTCTCTGCCCTGGCATCAACAATGTTACAGTACCATTGTATGTTATCTACCTTGTGTACGTTGGTAGTTCAGAGCAACATTCTGTCCCCACATAAGACAAATATTTTGCCAGATTGCCATTTTTGTAACCATCTTTGCAGAAGGGAAATGGTCCAGTGGAGGTAGTAATCAACACCATGAAAGAGGTGTGTTTAAACTGATATTCTCAATTACCATCTGAGCAGGGCAGCTTTCAGAAATTATAACATTCAATTCATTCAATATATGCCATAATTTTTTTTTTTTTTTAAATCTTGGTATCATCTTGACATTAATTATTAAACAACCACCACTTCAAATACTGTGGATGGGATACTATTGCAATCGGTATAACCTGCCCTGCAGATAACTGTCTGAAATCAGAGGCACAGGAGACAGGTGAGAAAAATTAGAGGCAGAGAAACTTTTGGGAGAGAAGAGATTTAAATAAGAGTCCCTTGCTCCCTCAGATAAACTCATAGGCATATAAGCTATGCAGCTGCTGAATTACAAGGTTACCTGGCTTTTTCAAAAGATGCTCTGTCGATAGTAAAACTGACAGATCTTCTTCTATGATTTACAATTTTTCAGTTTTCTTACCTTTATTGTCCACTAAGTGGAGGTACTATTTTCATTCATGCCTTTTAGCACATTTTTTGCTAACACACAAGGGTCCCTATGGATAATAAAGGTTTCAGAAGTTTTCAGGAGTGACCAGTAAAATAGGACAAATCCGTTTTTCCAAAGAAGAAGTGGCAACACAACTTTCTTCAATGGAGTCTGTATAAAAGAGAGCCTTTAAACATGTTTTATGGCATTGGAAACTATCTATATTTTGCTATTTGCATAGGTGGAAGGAGTGAGAAAGATTTCCTGGCTTAGAGTTCCAGATGAACACAGCACTCCAATCCCATTGTATATAGAAGACACACTGTTAATTTTTTTCCTTGTTTGTTCCTGTCTTTTTTTTTTTTTTACTTTTTTAAAATTAATTTTTTTAATATATATATAAGTCTTTGGTCTATAAGCACATTGGTTCTGTGTGCACATACACAATACTGTTGAACAGTAGGTTGCATAGAGTCTGTTACCCAAGAACCTCACCTACTTTTGGCACTGCTGTCACAAATCACAGAAAAGTGTCTTGCAAGAGTTGTATGATCCTTAGCATCCTACATCAAACTTTGATCTAGAAACTGGAAGAAGTGTGTATATAATGTTTAAAAAGATGTTTATTTTGGGTGTTACTTTGTCTTCTTTGGGACACAGTTTGTAAATCTTGGATGAAAAAGGAGAGCAAAATTATTTTACAGACACCCTTAATTTTATTTTATTTCTAGAGGTGATGAAATACTGCTGAGCTTTCAAAGTCTGCTATGAATGATGTTAAGTGACTTTTGCTCAAGTTTTCATGCATTTAAAATAAACTACTTCTAGTAATGTATGATATTCTGCCTTCTCTCTCTTCACCCTACCAAGAAAGTAGCAATAATTATAAGAACAATACCTAGACTGAACTGTGTCCGAGGAACCAATGAACTTTTCATTTGCTGTTTTTTCCATTACACCCCTGCTGTCATCCACCTGTACCTGCAAGAACAGTTTCAGGAGTGGGGTCTGAATTCACAATGGTGCGCTTGAACAAACACCTTTCAACATGGAATCTCTGCAAAAAGCTAAAATCTGTAGAGGTCAAAAATTGCAAGGCAAAAAAAAAAAGTGAGAATGAGTTTATCCTAACTGTTGACATCAATGCTTTTGGGTATTTGCACACCTAATCAAATCTACTCCTAATGCAATTAACCACCAAATTGAATTTTAAATTATGTTAAAAAATATCCCACAATTACCACAGGTTTTTTTTCCCAAAACTGCTAATTGACCACATTACCTACTATTTAAAATATCAATCCAGTGTTTTAATACTTTATGTTGGAGGAACGGCCACTGTGACTTGATAGGCAATTTCAAAACCAGCACTTTAAAACACAAAGATAGCAAAAATATCTGAAGCGGATCTAAAATCTATAAAGCTATGTTCTATCTTACTGTAAGTAACAAATCAGGCAACTATTACTTATAGCAGACTCAGCAAAAGCAACAGGGATGGACAGAAGAGATCTGAGCATGATGCTCTCCACCACCGAGAATTCCAAGAGATAAAGTTTGAGAATGGATATTCCCTTTTGTCCAGAAGTTCCCAAAAGAATACAAAATAAATAATATTTCAAAGACAGTACAAGTGAAAATACTGCTCCCATTGTGTCAGTTACATACACATACAGCATGCCTACGTATAGAGAATGATGTGTTGTCTTCATTCACAAACAGGAAATATGGCAGTGCACTATCAGAATGCTTTGATACGCCTAATTTTTTCTGATGCTGAGATATATGAAGAAACCGCATTCACAACTTATAATTTACTTCCAGTAGCAAATAGTTCATTCTGTCGTGTCTCATGATTGAACTCAAGGATTAATGCTCCTCTGAGCAAGTGCCACCAGTAAGATACCCGTTTGTCCCATTGGCACCGCCGGTCCCATTAGTGGTGACAGTGCTGTGCGGGGTCTTTGAACGAGGTACTGTTTCTTCCTCATCTGAGCTTGACTCAATGTCACTTCGGTCATCCTTTGCTACCTGTAGAATTTGAAAAAGAAGCAAGCAGTAGGTGATCGTAAGGAAACAACTGAGCTTTTTGGTTCAAGCTAGACTCACGAGAATTCAAACAATTTTCAATTTGAGCTTTAAAGGCGATCTCAGCTCTAGCACACTTCTCTGCCTTTGCCTGCCTGGACTCACTTCAAACACAGATGCCTGTACACACATATGCCCCGTGCAAGGCAGAGTGAGAACTATGCACTGGTGCATTGAAGGTAGTATGTCCAAGTGAGGGCACAGTGCTCAAGGCAAAAGATTGTGCACAGACTAAAATAACCAACAATCCAAGCTCCCAAGTTCAACCTAGCCCCCCATCCCTCTGTCCTCCTCCTACAATTTTATTTCCTGTGCTTCCTTTGGGATGCTTCTCTTTGACCTGATAATACAAAATATTCACCCTAACTTCCTCCCCTTCATCTCCCAACTCATTCTCTAGATGCCACACAGCTCCAGGGAACTGTGCTACGGGCTTGCAATAGGAGACAGGAGTGCTGTCCGAAACATGAGTCACCACACCAGGTAACACCAGTCTCTGTCCTCAGACAAGTGGTGAGAACGGGGCTTGGAAACACTGGACAGAATCCACCCCAGTCCCTATCACAGGAACGACAAACACAGTTGAGCAGTTCCACTATCTGCCCCATCATGCCACTGGAAAGCTTTCAGAAACAGACTGACCTTAATTTAATTGCTAGAGATTTCCTGCTAATTTTCTACTGACTTCCTTCCTGCCAGTTTATACCCATTTACTGGGTGAATGCCGTTTCTTAGGTTAAGGAGTCTGCTCCCTTCATTTGTAGGGCTCTTTGAAGGTCGTAAATGAAAATCACCAAGATTGAGAGCTGAGCACTGAGTCTCTTCAGAATCTCTAAGTTCACTTTGCTTCACTTTTGCATTCAGTCAGGGGCATCCAAAGCAAGGAAAAACATGAGGAAGCCAACAGGTAGGTTAAGAAGAGCAAATAAGGGCAACACAAAAGAAAATCCTGCAAAGAAAAGGCCTTGCCTGCCCTGGTTTTAATGGGATGTTTTTCCCATGGAAGTAACAAGGCACTGTCAGTGTGTAGGATCATAGGATAACTCAGGTCAGAAGAGACCTCAAGAAGTCTATGCACAACCTCCTGCTTGAAGGAGTGTCAGCTATGGAGTCAGGGCAAGGTTACTCAGAGATTTATCCAGTCTGACCTTTAAAATCTTCAGAACTGGTAAAAGTGCATCAAATGAAGTAAAAAAAAGCATCAACAGAAAGAGGTCTCAAGTCTAAGCTGCATGAAGCTTTAAAGATGCTGCTTTCCTTGCCTGATTGTCCCCCTGTTTGTATAGTTGAGCTTCCTAATTCATTCAGAATCTATCCATGCTGTGCAGATTGCCACATCGGGCAGTTACAATGGACTTTACTATAGCGAATGGACATAAAGGGGGCAAAACACATGGCAAGTCTTTTCCCCAAAGAAATCAAAACCATTAAAGAACAGGGCCACTGCATGTAACTTTTGTCTTACAGTAATTCTCCTCTACTCCAGAAAGCCCTCATGACAATTCTGCACTCCAGCTCTCACCTCGGAAATGGCCATTTGCCTTTGGGGTTCCCAATGGTTCTACCATCCTTGCAATATCCTGACACCTGAGTGACACTATTCTGCTTGGAACAGAGAAAAAAGAAACACACAGTTCCCATATACCCCCTAATAAGTAGAGTTTTTAATGTCCATGTCTATCAAGCCCACAATTCTGACAACATATGAAACTGGACTTCAGCTGAAGTCAGAAATTTCATTCCATACTTACACAGCTTCAATTAACAGATTACTTCAGTCTCCTTTACATAAAGCGACTTTTATATTAAAGCCGGTGGAGATACAGAAATACACTTAGAATTATTCTTTTATCAGACAGAAGAGAATGGGCCCAGCACAGGGTACTGAGTGCCTGCAATCGAGGTGAGGGCAGACCAGATGATGGAAAAATTCTGCGTCATTTTAAATTCCCTTAATATATGAAATTCTTCTGCTAGGGTCCTACTCCAAGGCCAAGCAATCAAAAGAATGTTATATGCTCCAGACACTTCTGTTAAACATATGATCTGCTCTCTTCATTTTTAAAATGCAGCAACATTACCAGGGTCCTTGCACTTAAAACCTGATATGAAAGCCAACACATCTTGCACTACTTAGTTCTCTTTGTTTATCCCTAAAAGAAGCCACTAGAGTAATTTATACAGGAGTCTACAAAATATATATCTAGGTTCATAAAACTCATAAGCATAACAGAGAGTAAGAAATAAATGATCAGGATTAGTTAAAAATGTAATGATAATAAATTGCTTTCTCAGCTGAGTTGTTCCAAAGGTGGATGCTGGTAATACAACAATAAAACAATACTTAAGGATGAATACCTACAGTAAGATATCTGTAATGTGATGTGAAAATTTATTTTACTGCAGAAATGGAAAGAACAGGGCTGTGAGTGAGGAAGTAAGTAAAGATCTGAAGGAAGAAGAATCCTCCATGTATGTCGTGCACAGGCATCTTTAACCTGGTCGCTGTCTTACTGCAAGTGTCTAACTTTGCTCTCATACAACCTAAATTTTCTCCTGTGCAACTGTTTGAACTACAAGGCAGAGGACTTACGCTCTCCTGAATGGCGGCAAAGTGGCTGCTTATCCTGCTGATATATAGGTGTTAAAAAGGTTGCAACCTTTTTAACCTTTGTAACCCAAATACTACAAAGAGAAGTGGGTTTGAATAGTGTTAAGCAATGCATAGGCAAGAAGTAAAAATGGCCTTTAGTCTTCACTGAAATATATAAACACAAACAATGGATAAAAACATGAAGCAGAAATTACAAATTAAAAAACCCTCACAAACACCAGTATTGCACAGAATAAATCCTTTGCTTAGTAAATTTAAAGAAACTTACATGCAAGGGGTTCCACTTCCCAGCCTTCCAGCACAGCACAAGGGAAAGGATAAACAAGCAGATTAAGAGAGAGTAGGAAGCACTCTTTGAAGTCACTGGTGTAATTCAGACAGGACAGCTGAGGCTAATAATTGCTAAAAGCAGAGGAGACTGAAGTGTGGCTTCCAGGCAAACTGCAGTTCATAAATGCACTGTCTTTCATACAGAGGGAGTTGCAGATTCTGGGCTCCATCCATTACAAGGCTGAGCTCTCCAGTACATTCCTAGAAAGCAGTTTTCTGCAGAACAATCCTATTCACTTGGGGGCGGTCACATGTTTAAAACATCTACTCATGCACTCTACTCTTTAAGGGCAAAATACCCTGTACTTAACACGATCTGTAAGTGTTATTTCTATTGTCTAAATGTGAGCACCATATCTGCACAGCAAGCGTAATGAGGCTAGTGTTTCTGTGAATTATATTTCCCTGTCAAATATAATAATGGCAGCAAGACACTGAATTTTATCTCAAATGGTCTTGCTATAGGAATCCTTGAAAGAAAGTACATAGCCCTTTGCAGAAGCTCATTAATACCAGAACCCAAAAGAGGCTGTGATTTGTAACTTTGCCACTAGCAAAGGCAGCAGAATTTCAATTTGTATTATTATTACTATCACTACCAGCTGGGAAATGAACACTTTGCTAGCAACTACTATAAAGAAGAATAACAGAACTGGCAGCCACAAGAAAGCAGCTTGCTTGTTTGTTTGGTTTTTTTGAATCCACTATCTTAATGTAGTTTGATTCAGTGTAACACATTATAAAAAAGAAGTGTGGAAGCATATATAAATAACATCACTATAAAGAATGTATTAACTTATCTGACATTTGTTAGGAGGAGCAGAAAAAAGTTTCCATGAAAGGAAAGAAGAGTTCACATAAAACTTGTGTCTTCAGTAACATGTTATGAATTAGAAAGAAAAAGTAACCAAAAAGTCAGTGACCCTGTATTGATACTGAAAAAGTTGAAATACTAAACATGAAACAGAACCATGCTGTCTTACCTTGCCCTTTGAAATAGCTTTGTAGGCCGCCTTTATGATTAGGTAAGACCAAAAACAGTGCAGAATTTGAAGAATCACAAGCAGCATGTTGAAGACCCATAAGGCAGGAAAATTGCCCAGAGCTTCATACAGTTCAAACAATGTTGTGTTTAATATCCTAGAAGATAAAGGCACAGAAAAATAATTACACTATACCAACAATCTAAAAGCAGCCCTTTTTAAATCAAGATGACAAGTACTTCATTAGATGGGACCCACATCGATAGGTGGTTCTTAGAGCAGTAGTGACTTTGGACTGAATCACACATGTGTCTCCAGAGAGAAACAACATCAAAACGTGATTTTCAGTGTTTAACATCACATATGGAAAACAAAGATCCTCAGTGTGCACTTCTTATTTTATAAAGCTGGCAGGTGTTGATTGTCTCACATAACTCCTTCCCTGATTAATAACAAAGATTACTTTATTCCATTTTTTAAAATCAATCTTTTCCACCTCAGCTGCTTCCAGTAGGGGCTTGGTGCCCCCATATTAGCACGGGGTAAGAGCATGGATGAGGACTGTTACACTGCAGTGCAACCCATGTGCAGTACCATGTTCTTCAAACCATGTTCCCAGGCTATGACAGTGAGCTGCAATCTCTCCCATGCTACATGACACAAACTTACACCAAGAGCCAGGCAATGCTCCCTAGGGAGTTCTCTCCCAAACCCAATCTCAAACCTGATGGATTTAGCTAGAACTCAATCTGGCCATGGTCATGAGGGACTACAAAAAATGTTTTTACAAGTATATTAACAAAAAGAGAGCCAAGGAGAAACTCCATCCCTTATTGGATGCGGGGGGGGAAACATTATCACCAAGGATGAAGAAAAGGCTGAGGTACTTAATGCCGCCTTTGTCTCAGTCTTTAATAGCCAGACTAAGTATACTCAGGGTATTCAGGCCTCTGAGCTGGAAGAGAGGGATGGAGAGCAGAATAAACTCCCCATAATCCAGGAGGAACCAGTTAAGGACCTGCTATGCCACCTGGATTCCCACAAGTCTATGAGGCTTGATGGGATCCACTCAAGAGTTCTGAGGGAGCTGGCGGAGGAGCTTGCGAAGACACTCTCCATCATTCATCAGCAGTCCTGGTTAACAGGGGAGGTCCCAGGTGACTGGAGGCTTGCCAACGTGACACTTATCTACAAGATGGGCTGGAAGGAGGATCCCGGGAACTACAGGCCTGTCAGCCTAACCTTGGTACCGGGGAAGATTATGGAGAGGTTCATCTTGAGGGTGCTCACAGGGCATGTGCAGGACAACCAAGGGATCAGGCCCAGCCAGCACAGGTTCATGAAAGGCAGGTCCTGCTTGACCAATCTGATCTCCTTCTATGACCAGGTGACCCGCCTAGTGGATGAGGGAAAGGCTGTGGATGTTGTCTACCTGGACTGAAGTAAAGCCTTTCACACTGTCTCCCACAGCACTCTCCTGGAGAAACTGGTGGCTCATAGCTTAGACAGGTGTACTCTTCACTGGGTAAAGAACTGGCTGGACAGCTGAGCCCACAGAGTTGTGGTGAATAGTGTTAAATCTGGTTGGTGGCCGGTCACAGGTTGTGTTCCCCATGGCTCAGTTCTGGGGCCGGTCTTGTTCAACATCTTTATTGATGATCTGGATGAGGGGATCGAGTGCTCCCTCAGTAAGTTTGCAGATGACACCAAGTTGCGTGGGAGTGTTAATCTGCTGGAGGGCAGGAAGGCTCTGCAGAGGGATCTGGACAGGCTGGATCGATGGGCTGAGGTCAACTGTATGAGGTTTAACAAGGCCAAGTGCCAGGTCCTGCACTTTGGTCACAACAACCCCATGCAACACTACAGGCTTGGGGAGGAGTGGCTGGAGAGCTGTCCAGTAGAAAAGGACCTGGGGGTGCTGGTTGACAGCCGGCTGAACATGAGCCGGCAGTGTGCCCAGGTGGCCAAGAAGGCCAACAGCGTCCTTGCCTGTATCAGAAATAGTGTGGCCAGCGGGAGCAGGGAGGTGATCGTGCCCCTGTACTCGGCACTGGTGAGGCTGCACCTCGAATACTGTGTTCAGTTTTGGGCCCCTCACTACAAGAAGGACATTGAGGTGCTGGAGTGTGTCCAAAGAAGGGCAACGAAGCTGGTGAGGGGTCTGGAGCACAAGTCTTATGAGGAGCAGCTGAGGGAACTGGGGTTTTTTAGTCTGGAGAAGAGGAGGCTGAGGGGAGACCTCATCACTCTTTACAACTACCTGAAAGGAGGTTCAGTGGTGAGGTGGGTGTTGGTCTCTTCTTAAGTGGAAACCTCAGCACCAACAGGAATCCAAAGTCAAAATAATCAACCAGTCAAGGGGCTTAGCCCTGGGTCTTAAACATCCTGGGTGCCTGCACTAAACACTAGGGTACTGGGCAGCTCTGGTGGCAACTTTCTGCAGAAAATTCAATTTGCACACCACTCATATACAAGCAAGAGCGAGGATTAGCAGTTACTTAAAGAACAGGTGGACAACAGGGATACTTGGGGGCAGTAAGGGGTGGGTGTCAAGGAAATTTGAGCAGTTCTAGGCATTTGAACCAAATTTTTGAGAATCAACATTTCAGATGCAAGCAGTAACAGTGATGTTACAATATGACTTCTGAAGTTTTGTGAATACAGCACTAATTTTTCTGCCCAAGTACTCTGCCACAGCAGATGATTTCAATCTGGACCTCAGTAAAGAGCCTGAGAACGGAGAGTGGACAACAGATAGTAGAAACAATGGCATTTTTGGAAACAAATAATCATCTATGAATGCCTGTTACTTAGGAGGGGAAAAAGAAGGTGAGGATTTGTCAACCTCTCCATTGGCTTTATGTGTTGCAGTTTTTTTTTTTTTGTGGTTTTTTTTTAAATTACCTATCACCCGCCAACCACTAGATGGCACGTTTAATCAAGCAACCGACTGCACAGCTTTTGGGTTGCACCGGCTTCTTCTGAAGGCAGATGTAACCGAGGTCCTGCCAGGGCTTCAGAACAGCACAGCTCTCCTTTGAAAAGCTAGCGATACCGGGCTCAGCTTTTTAATAAGCAACGACATGTCCTTTCCAACAACACAAAAATCAGCTCAAGCAGTATTAATAGGAAGTATGTACAGACAGCAAATGCAGAATACTACATTTAGTGGTAATGATTTATGTATATAAATAGCATTGGCCAAAAATCAGCCACTGATTCCTGATACACTGGCCTTAATACTGTAGGGCATTTAATAATACATTTTCTACCTTTTTATTTTTGCCTTCTTATACTAAGCTGTACGTTTGCTTCATAATTTATTGAGAAGTGGATGTTTTATAACTTTACTATACAGTTGTGTTTTTACACTGTCTTTTGTTTACGGAGTGAACATCAGAAAAAGAAACGTTTTCCAGTTTGCAAAAAAGCCATCACATTATTGCTTCTGTCAGCTAAAACTCCTCAGTCTCAGCTTTGTGTAATTTGTTCTGCCAATGGTAGCTCTACATGGCACAGCAATACCCCACTTTATAATTCAAGGGGACGCTCTGATGCGTATCAAAACACAGCTGTAGTCAGCACTGTTTTACTTCACCAGTACTTATTTCAGTTCTAACCACTATAACAAATTCAAACTTGAAATCAACAACTTCTGTATGTAAAGCTACCATTATTTACATTCAACTGTCTTTTTTTATATTTAAAATACTATGTGCTCCAGAACTGTAAGGGCAGTTTCTACAGGTTTCTGTTTATATTTTCATTCACTGGACCAAATTCACCTCTGGGGACTTCCACAGGAGTCAACTGCTGCAAAAAGCAGCATTAGACCATGCAGATGGTCTGTTCTCCCAGAAGTCCAGAATATTAGGAAGACAGCAAGGCCAAAAAGAATGCTTCTGGTTCCAAAAGCAGTTTCACCATGCAAATGAGGCATCTACTGTGTATTAGGTATGGGAAATAAGCCTTCATTGAAAAAGCAGACCTCCTTCTAACCTGCTCGTTTCTGGCAAACTAAGGGCAGGACTGGAACTCTCCATTATAGCTGCATAAAGGATCTCATTAATTGCTTAGCAATGCTAAAAGGGGTCAGTGACCTGATGTGCAGGCTAGGTGTGCAGAAGGAGCTAAGGCAATGTCTAAGCCTGTAGGGCTGAGCAGCAGCTGAACGAAAAATACAGAAAGCTATAGAAAAAATGGAAGAAGGCAAATAAACTTTCTCTATTAGAATAAACCAATTATTTCATGTCAAAAGTCTGAAACAGGGAGGAAAATCTTAAGGTTAGTGGGCAGAATACAGAGAGAAATTCTACTTGTAGAGACTGAGGAAGGGAAGAAAGGTTAGACAACTTTCCACCAATTCCACTGCTGAAAGGATTCAACAGAAGCACTTTAACCAACTACACAAATAACGGGGACTGGGAAAAGTAGCATGAGAATGGATTACATGAAGGAGAAAGTCCCTATGGGATGTATATGCAAATAAATCTTAGGTTCAAATACTCAGAAAGTCATTCAGGCACTTAAATCTGCAAACATGCTTGCTAGAATTTTTCAAAGCTCTCCAGTGGTTAAATCTCAGCTTTTTATAATGAACAGTGGAAAATTTGATTCTTGGCTATCTGACTTAAAACAGCTGGACTTGATCTCAGAGGGAGAAATTACTTTAAGCTGCAAGTGCTCTACCTCTCTGAAGACTTTGGTCAGCATTTCTCAGGTCTCTGCAATTCGAAAGAAAATGTTAGCTTCTGCTTTTGAAAATAGGTTCTGGACGCAGCAATTTTTCTGAGGCCCTGAAAGATTTTGATAGCTGGACAAAACTACAGATTCTCACGGAAGATATTCTTCCCTTGTTAAATGCATCCCAAACGGGGTTGTGCACCTGTCTGCGTGAAGCTCTCAGTTTAGCATCTTGAATTAAGTAGTGTGGCTGACGAAGGCAAATGAAAACAAATTCACCACTTAATCTGTGGTAGACTTTCGGGAAAGCTGCCACAATATCTGAGCCACTGGGAGAGGTAACTCTGTACTTACTGTACTACTGCTCTAATTGAACACTTGGAATAAAATTAACACATTTTCAACAACTGCTGAACAATCAGCTGCATCACATCAACAATAACACAGGTTTTTCCTCTACTCTAACTCTTCATCTAGCCAGCAAAACAGTGCTTGGGAGGTTATTGGCAACAGGCCCATAGGCTCACTCAGATAAGATTACACTCCTTCCCTTCAACTTAGTGGGCACAAGTCCAGGCTCTTGGATAGCAGCTGTCAAGTTGATCGCTTGCCTTGCACCAGGAGTGGAAGAAGAAAAGGGAGATGAAGGAAAAGAGATAATAAAAGAGAAGATAATGGAAGAATAAAATGCTTATTTACATTTGTCTGACAAATGGCAAAAATGTGCTACGTTTGCTCCTGAAAGGATTCTGAGAGGAATGAAAGGAGGTAAATGTGGAAAGAGTAGGCAGTCTTCCAGACAGGGAGTAAATTCATAATAAACTCTGCAGACTGAAGCATGGCAGAGTGATGGGCACTATTATCACATTCAATGGGAACAGAAGCTGCAGCTGAAACGAGTGCTGCTGCATGTTGCCTTAACTTCTGCAGCACTGTCCAGTGACCAACACACTGCATGTGAAACATGCTGAATGAAAGGCATGTTGTCACCACAGTGCAATAGCCAGAAGTCTCGAAGTATAAGAAAGGACCCCAAAACATGATACCAGCTTGTTTAAATAATCGAGAATAAATGTCTTTATCTCCTTTACCATGTGTATATTAGTCAGCAGTATTCTATATTGCACCATAATCAGCTGCACTGGAACATCCTTCAATACTGCATTCGTCACAGAGCAAATAGGTGGGCATTAATGAAATTCAGATCCTATTTAGCGCAAGTAATCTGACAATACTAATGCTAGCAATGCTTCAAAGTTTCTGCTTTTTTGAAATTTTCCTATAAAAAATAAAAAATTGCACTTACTTCTGCCACAAAACATAGTAGTTTATTCTCCCATTATCCATGGTAAAAAGTGACCAAGACCACAGAATAAAGAGTCAGGAGTCTTAAATTCCGGATTTAGCTGTTCTATTAACTTATTATGTGATCTAGAGAATTTTCAAATTTCTTTACATGGTTTACTTTTTGTTACAGATAGGCACAAGATATTGGTACGTCTTGTCTGCCACACAAAGATGCTGGAGAATCAATTCATTAGCTTGTTTTTAAAAGATGCCATAAAACTGACAGGTAAAAAAAAAATCACTGAGATTCACAGACGAAGACGCAGTGGAGCGTGAAAGCACATGTATGTGGACATGTTGATCAGCCATAGGACGGTAAATCAGCTACATTTCATCAGTAGTCAAGATTTATCTCTGGGATTTAGACCTTGAAATGTAATAGGACTTCCTATCCAGGCTGTCCTAGTTACTTATAATGACAATGTTAAGCTAACTTTACACAACAGGTGACCTGACACACAGATACTTCTGCGTGAGAGACTTCAGATGAGTTACTCAACTTTTTCCCTAAGAAGGGTATGAAATGACATGCAAAATAGTAATTAAATTCAAGAAACTTTGGTCTATAGCATGTCCTGGAATCCTCCAAGCCACAGCACAGTTAAATATTTAACTATAGCAAATCCAGTACATAAAGGGCTGTACTGCCAACTTCTTCCTCTTCTGAGTTTCAGCTCGGCCAGCTGCTGTTAGGACTGTGTCTGTATCACTGTTCTGCTCTGAACAGATGCTTCTTGGTTCTTGCTGAGTGGAAGAACAAGCTGGTTTCACTTTTCAGATCCTGCTGTCCCTTAGGTTTTCAGTCCCCCAGAGTAGGATTTATGCTACTAATCAGTGCATGGCAAGTACAAGGGGAGCAGCAGAGGCCCACTGTGAACTGGGAAGAGTCAGAAGAACCAGTCACCCACACAGCATCAATGAAACAGGGAAGGAAGGACAGAGGAGAGACAGAAATGATCTTTCAATAGCATCTCAGAGAGATTCCTCACATTTTTTGGTTGGTAATGCTTGTTACCCTCTCCCTTTAGACAGTAAGTTGATGAACGGTCTCCGCAAAATGCAGCGACAGAGGAGATCTAAGCTATTGAGGCAGTGTTCAGAGCAACATTAAATCCACACACTTCAATTTTATCAATGAGCTCAGCATCATGTGGAGTTCTGCTCACCCATACCAGACCCATATCAGAACATTTCCTGACATGGTGCTAATACAAGCTCAGCTGCTGTAGAGATGGGTGTCTCCTGTTCTAATACTAATCATGAACAATACCTCTTTGCAGAAATCACAGCCCTGCCACTGAGCCTGTGTTATTTTAAGCCCTGAGTAGATCAATAGGGTTTCCAATTACTTAACTAAAATGATGGAACAGGCAGGAAATTATTCATGTTTGATGTACTGCAAAAGAGATCATTCTGATCAAGCTGTCACTGTCCTGGGTTCAGCTGTGCTATTCTCTTCACCCAATTCCTTCTCATCAACAGTTACTGCCCATTAACTGATTTTGCAGCCACTGGTATGAATAATAGTGTTTCCACTCTTGTGGATAGAAAAAACCCCAAGAATACAAGGTCAGAGACACCTTCACAATCCAAGCTCAAATCTCAAGAGAGTCTTTCAAAAGACATTATGATATGGAGAGAATCCAAATTTCCTAGCAGAACGTAATTATACTCAGCAAAATGTTGTATCAGTAATGTGTTCTGGCAAAATGCTTGAGTAAAGGCCTGTGATCATAACACACAGGCACAGAGAAACGTTACGCTAAGAATGACACTACCAAATCTCAAAATCTCCAGGCTCACACAAGACTTCTATATGAGCAGCAGAGAACACGTATCAAGATCCATTTGCCTGAAGTTCAAGTTATTCTCCAAATAAGAAAGGCATTTGTTCTGAACTATAGGAGGCCATTTTCCAATCTTTGCAAAGCAGGGTATCAGAGAACAAAAAGGCCTTCCTCATTCTTCTTTCTGTTTACTAAAAATAAGTGCAGTACCTCTGCTCAAGGAATATTTCTTCCTCTTGCTTTTGACGCACACACTAACTGTCACTGCCTTGTGTTTAGCTATATGCCATGGCAGACATTTCAGGAGGAAAAGATTATGGAAACTTTCTGTAAATGCAGGAACTAAATAAACTTAGTTCAAAACCCCACAAAACATCACAGAACAGCTGCAGCTAGTTCTCTGCCAGGTACTCAATGTCTTTCAGGTGGATTACATACCATCAATAGTAGGAGTACCACACTTTGGATTCATTGGTCTATCCCTGAGAACATGTCCCTAGAGTAATGGAATAATATTAAAATCCATAAAAATCACGCAGCTTAAGGACACGTGGTGGCACAGTGTCTGCCAAGGACTCATCTTTCAAACAAATGACTCAAGTATGATGGTCGAGTTGTAGAAGAAAGGCCAGAAGATGTGGGTTGGGAAGGAAAAAAACCAACACCAAAAACCCAATCAACTGTACCTTTGGCTCCACAAGCATCGTAAGAAATTCCTCCACACCACAGTCTGGGAAATCAACCTTAAACAGTTTTCAGTTTAATCCAATTTTCTTAGTAATTATCTCTATTTTCATATTTATTATGAGCCAAACTCTGCCATAATGCAACATTGATGAAAGCAACAGAATGGTTCACTTACATGGGTGCTGGGTTTCTCCCAAAGTGCTTAGCCGCAATGACCTCCTCCTAGCCGAGCACTAATGAGACCCTAGCTACATCACAGCTGTTGATCATGGTGTTCAAAAGCCATTTACTATTTCAAGCTAAGTTAACTATCATACTCCCATGCTTTTATACAGCTGTGATTTTTATGTCTCACATACAACAGCAGCTTGCAGTGAACCAGTAGCATCGTTCTGCTTTCGTACTGACTCTGTAGCACTACAAAATGTGCTCCACTGACACCAAACCCTGGTGCTACAGATACAGCCTCTAAAGGAAAAGGGTTTTGAGAAGAGGCAGAATGTTTGCACACACTCAAACTACCTCCAGCTAGCTAGACTGCCAGCCCATGTATAGGCTGTCTGTGGTAGTACCGTACCAGCACAGCTTCCCCTCCACAGAATGGGCAATGCTTAAAGACGTATTGTGGGCGAAGTTTCCTCACATACCTCTCTTTTAGAAAAAAAACCCAGTCAAACTGCAAATTCCCGTGGTCAGCGTCTTTTTTTTTACTCCCCTCATTCCTGCAAGTGATGCAACTTCAGAGGAGACTCAGAGAGCTTCAGCAGTTTATATGGGAAGCTGACTACCATGGCAGAAGCAACCCTCAGGTCAGGTCCTCAGGTCATCCATACTTTCCACTCACTGTGCCTTGCTGAGCTGATTTAAAAGTGGCTAACATGTCTGGCCACAAGAAAAACACCAATGCTGTTTCCCTTCCCCTGAGACATTTACACTCATCAGAATAATTCTGAGCAAAAGAAGTGCCACAGCAATGGTTTGTGTCCTGTTTTCAATCAGAGCGCAGGTTTTAGAAAGGACATATTTCGTAATAAAAGGAGGAAAGGGAGAACACTGACTGAACAGCCTATCCTTGACAACAGAAAGCGTAATTACAGCCACAGGGTACAGTCTGTGTTAGTCTCCCTTAAAAACAAGGATAAGAATCAGCTTTGGAAGTCTGATGAAATCCCTTTTCATATATTTTTTTCCTGTTGTGATCACAGGAAAATCTCATAAATGGAAACACTGAGCAAATGCCACTTTTTGTTATTTACACTGCAAACCCACAATGGTGAATGACACCTGTAACCTTTCCATTTCTTATAGCTCCCTTGTAAATAGCTGGATCAGTATTAACCCAGCACTCCAAAGATTTCAGCTTTGTTTCATGTAGTGCTCAGAGGCCTGAGTTCACAAGCGCTGTAAACAATTTGAGGAAATAGTAAAATAAGTAATGATTAGGAAGGACAACATCAGATAATGCTTTGTCAAATGCAGATGGGATGACAACATTATATATGCTCTGCTAAAGAGCTAAGACAAGAGTTGTGAGTAAATTTATGGAGACTTAGTTAATTAAACCTTCTTTGTAATCCATAAATTAAAGTCTATGAGTTCTTCAAATATACTGTAGTTAGCTTGCCAAAAACGTTATTAAATGCTCTTGATAAACTGATGGGTTATAAGTTGCCTGCTGAAACTACAAATAGGCTTAAATATAAGCACATTAGGTAATTTTTGTTAGTTCTACAGCATCCACTCACTGACAGCATGAATAACATGAGGAATCAAGTACTTTGGATCAAAATCATAATTTATTCCTTCAATATCTGCTACCCACAAACAACTTAGATTGTGCTCTGGTTTCGACAATATTCTGAGCAAAATGAGCTTGAAACAGTGTCAGAGAAGATTTATTTTCTTAATAAAAAATAAGTTATTTTACTGTAGAGCAGAGGTGTTTGTCAAACTCTACACATAATACTAGCCAGGCTAGAAAGCTTTTCACTGACTTCAGGATCCAGCAAGATTAACTAAACCCATCACAAAACACTGTGTTCATTCAGAGTCCAGACAAGGTCTGGGCAGTTGGGATTTATCTGGCTACTTATATTCTTACCATGCCAAGTAATTGACCAGGATTCTTGCTTTAACTAGTGCCTATGTAGCGCTTTGACTTAGTAGGATGCTTTTTAGGGGTAGGTTTGAGCATTCTGTTTTACCAATATGTTCAGAGGAACAAAGCAGAGTGACTCTGCCAGGGTCCACATGCTGCCTTCCCACAATACACATGCTCCAAGGGCCAAACAGGAGAAAACGTGACAGGAAAGAAAACCAGTATCAAAGATGACGACTCAACTTCCCTACCTGTTAAAAGCTGCACAGAACCTGTCAATATCAGTTAGAAAAAGAACAAAGCTAGGAAAAAGAGAGATTCAGCAAATCTTTGCAGCAGCTGCTACTCATGGGCGCTCTGCACAGCCCTATTCGTAACTCAAGCTGCAATTTTGCTCAGAGAGAAACTGATTCCAGGATAAAAGAAAGGAGAGAGAACAGTGCAAAGTGGCAATACTGGATCAGTATTTGGAGACCCAGTGTGCACATTAACAGCATGGCTAATTCCCACGCTGTTGTTCAACAACTCATGAAACTCGGGAAGACCTATTCAGCCAGTCATGCAGAGATGAGAGACAGACTAGTAATAAGTAACTAGGGTTCATTATAGCATGCCATGGTGAACAGAAATTAATTTTAACTCAGCGAGGATCATGCCATGCTTGTCTGGATCATGCAGACACTGATTGCCATGAAAAGGCAATTAGAAATCAGCCACGGGCCAGACTCTGTGTACTTTCATGAGCTTTAAAAACGAAGGAATAACAAGGAACAAAGTTGGTCTTCCAAGGACTGGCAGACCCATGCTTATATAGGATTTGTTGGCATAAAAATCCCATTTAGCAACCATACGTTGCAGTTGATGAGGAGACATGAACCTGAAACAGCTTTGAGTAACACTGAGAATTATTCTTGCCATAATTTTTTTTGGAAAACCTTTCCAAACAGAATTACAAATGGAAGATCCGGTTAAGACATACCTACCAACATTAAACAAGGTGACACCAACTAAACAAAATGGTTGACTGTCCTCATAGTTTTTAACGTGGTACAGTAGTCCGAACACTGACAGTATCTGAAGAGATCAAGGACAGGGAGGCATACTGAACTCACCTAGATGAGAATTTGGGGGACAGCACATGCAGACCATGACCTGTGCTCTTTATAATCAGCTTAAAACTGGCCTTCATTTACATTGGTACAGTTAAGCCACTGTTTTACATTTGTCAGTGCATATATGTAATATGTACATGCTGAGACCTCACAGGTCAGATGAATGACAATGCTCCCTGCTTCCTCGCCTTTTGACAGCAGTATTTGTCAGCAACACTTCCCTGAAATCCACTATATTCCACCTCTCATGCAATACAACTGATTATAAAAATAATAAAAAGTAGTGAAAAACAACCACAGACTAGTACTAGTCAGAGCAACCTGAAAGAACCTGAATTTACCCAGCTTGGTGCCTTTACCTGGTAAACATCAGCCTAGTCTTCCTGGAAGCTTTCTCCTCCTTCTTTCAAACCCAAAAGTTACACCGTTACCTGTAGTTACCTTAAGCGACCTTTTAAAACGATTAACAGGTTTAGTAACCTTATATCTCCCTCCACAGCAACCACTTTTCTTCCACTGAAGCTCTTGGAAATACCCTGATTCATGGTCATCAAAAACCAGTTTCAGATATCAAACTCTTCACAGCATTAGGAGATTTATTCAAACTGCCCTGTCAAAAAAAATGTGCATTCCAGAAGAATAAGCGAAGTAAGTGAGTAGTCTTGGGTCTCCTGTACAGCCCAGACTTGAAGAGTTTCACGGTTCTTATAACATGAACTCTGCAACTAGCAATAAGCAAAAGAAGACTGGAGAATGCAGTGCATCACCTTCTTCACTCATGTCTCCTGGAATGGAAAATGCCTGTTTGTCCTCCACATACCTCAAAAAATGATTAATAAATATTACGACCTCATGGAGTTTCCTTTCCTGGATATTGAAAGAAAATCAAAACAACAGCAAAAAGCAAACCATTCCTTTATCAACAGAGAGAAGACTATATCCATGTAACTAAAGCAAAAACAAGCATTTGAGGCTTGGGGAAGAGGAATTGCAAGGCTTATTGAAATAAAGAAAGGCTTTGCCCAGCCTGATTAGACTAGCCAAGGGCTCATATAATTTATATAAATTCTTTGGTTTGAGATTGCTTTCATTCTCCCTACAATCCTGTATCACCTGAGAAGGCATCATGTTCCCCCGACTCATGGAGAGTTGTGTTTTATATTGTAATTTGCTAGAACAGTGATTATGCGCAAGTGGGAGAATTTCACGAGCAAAATGTCTTGTCAGTGAAAATAGCAGCTTTACTCCTACATTCACTTAGCAGCAGGAGGCAGAAAGTGTACTGGGATTTTTGAATTACTGCTGAAATGAACTCCAGATGCCTGCAGAAAGACTGCTAAATATATACCTAATTGCCAGTTTCTTTTGTCTTAGTCCTGCTGCTAAACAACCTTCAAACAACAGTATTTGATACATTCTGAATTCTTTATTAGCACCTTTGTGCAAAATTAAATGGCACTTGTGCAAAGCTGGAGCACAACAGCATACCAGTGCTTCCTAAGCAACATCTCTGGAAGCCCGTCTTGGGTATTTGCTTTCCTGTGTGGGGGAAGTTTTCTTATAAATTACAGTCTTCCTTTTACATTACATGCACACCAATTTTATACCTCTCAGTTTTTATGCTAGAAAATTTTGCATATTTTTAATGTAATATTAATCAGACACCAAATTTTGCTATTTTGAATATTCGACAAAGGAGAGCAAAATTATGCTTCCTGGCCTGCTGCCGCTCCAATGACTCATCTTTGCTGATATGCAAGTTAATGCGGGTGAAGATTAGAATTGCTGTTTCATAGAGAAAAAGGATTTGGGAGAGACATGCTCATACATCTCATGCTTCATCCCTGCTAACCCTGACTCCCACACGCAAATGCCCACAGTACGGCTGAGAGCTATGAAACTGCCCTCCGGGCTCCGTGATTATAGGTGTATGTAAGGGTAACCATTAGGAGTACATACATCAAAGCTTTGGCCTAGAAATAAGATGGTCTTAAAAATCAAAGACCATGTACACCACACTGAACCATTTGCATATGTAATAAATATGTTCTTCCGTTGATTAAGGGAAAGGAGAGGCAGAGGGATAGCCACTGTAACCACTCCATCTGTGACACAGGAGCACACAGCCCTGTCAGCTGCTGCGTTCCCGTAACACACAATCCCTCTGCCTTCACAAGTCTATGCTGATCTTTCCCATCCCAGCAGCAAACCTCACCCACAGCTGTAACCTGCTGCCCTCATTAGCCCAATATTCAATACCAAGGGAGCCAACACAACAACAGAAGCTACTGTGCAGCCCTCTTCCCTTCTCCCTCCTCCCCAGATCTATTCGCTTTGATTTTTACCCTGCTTTCACCACACTGGGCCAGTGCTACTCTACAGAGAAGGATTCAGACAAGGTTCAATATAAAGTGGCACGGAAGTGCTGCTGTCACCTAACGTATACGGGAACGGATGGGCACATCCAGAACACCAGCACAAACTGCCACAGCTGTAAAGCAGGGCTCAAGTTCTGACACTTGCTAGATAACTTAGCACTGTACTGGTAATCTCTTCCGGTACTCCTCCAGTCAGACAGCATGAAGTGTGTATTAGGGACACTTAAGACAGACTTCAGATCTATGATGCCCGATTCCTACTCGCCATGTCAATCTTTAATTTATAATTTGCCTAGTCCTAGCAAGGACTTCCTGCACAGTGTGACCTTGGCTGCAACACTTGACAGAAATCACTCAAGACAGTGTGAACCTCCAGTTTCTGAGCTTCAGTTCCAGTTTTAAACACACAGTGTTATTTTAAACACTTCAGGTTGAAAGTGTGGGCTTTCCAAAACTTGACTACCATTGTAAGGATGTAAAGGATGGGAAAATCTTGACCTTGCTGATTTTCAGATGTCTCAAGAAAAAAAGTGTATTGGGCAGCTGCTTCTAGTTAAATGTGTGAAGACGAATGACCTCCTTCAAAATCGTGCACTCGGGACAAGATTATTCTGCCCTTTGTTGATTTTGCAGCAAGGCAAGCACACAGAAGTGATCTGGTAAAGTTTGCATTTGAGTAACAAAAAAATTCAAGTCAGCAGTTCCTTCTTAGCCATTTCAAATAAGAGATTGAGGCTTAAATGCTGGAGTCACAGCATTACATAAACACGTAAGGCAACTCACAGAATGGCTGAGGTTGGGAGGGACCTCTGGATGTCATCCTGTCCAACTGCCCTACTCAACCTGGGTCACCTGTAGCAGGCTGCCCAGGACCATGTCCAGATGGCTTTTGAGTATCTCCAAGAATGGAGATTCTACAACCTCTCTGGGTAACCCATGCCAGTGCTCAGTCACCCTCACAGTGAAAAAGTGTTTCCTGATGTTCAGGTGGAATGTCCTGTGTTTCAGTTCATGCTCATTGCCTCTGGTCCTGGCTCTGGGCACCACTGAAGAGAGTCTGGCTCAGTTTCTTTACACACTCCCTTCATATATTTATATATATTGATAATATCCGTCCTGAGATTTCTATTCTTTATGCTAAACAGTCCCACCTGTCTCAGCCTTCCCTCACGTGCAAGGTGCTCCGGACCCTTAATCAATCTTACGTCGTTTGCTGGACTGTCTTGAATAGCTTTGTGTCTCTCTGGTATCTCTCCTCCACAGAACTGGACACGGTACTCCAGGTATGGCCTCACCAGTGCTGAGTAGAGGGGAATGATCACCTTCCTCAACTTGCTGGCAACACCCTTCCTAATGTAGCCCAGGATACCACCAGCTGCCTTCGCCACAAGGGCACATTGTTGGCTCATGTTCACCTTGGTGTCCGCCAGGATCCCCTGTTCCTTTTGTGCAAAACTGCTTTCCAGCTGGTCAGCCCCAGCTTATACTGGTGCAGCACTTTGCACTTCCCTTTGCTGAACTTGATGAGGTTCCTGTCGGCCCATTTCTCCAGCCTGTTCAGATTCCTTTCCTCTGTATAGCTGCACAACCCTCTGGTGTATCAGCCACTCCTCGCAGGGTGGAAAATGAACTAACTTGCTGATGGTGCACTCTGATACATGATCCAGATCATTAATGATGTTGAATGGGACTGGACTCTGTATTGACCCCTGGGGTACACTGCTAGTTACTGCCCCCAACTAGACTTCATACCATGGATGACCACCCCCTGGATATGGCTGCTCAGTCAGTTTTCAATCCACCTCACTGTTTGCTCATCTAGCCCATACATTATTATCAGCTTGTCCCTCAGGATCATCTGGGAGGCAGTGTCGAAAGCTTTACAGAAGTCAAGGCAGACTACATCCATTGCTCTCTCCTCATCTACCAAGCCAGTCATTTCATCATAGAAGGTTATCAGGTTGGTCAGGTATGACCTCCTCTTTTCCCTCCCCTTTGCAAACCCATTCAGTCATCATCTGACTGAGCCTGACTGAAGCAGAGTCACATATTGCATGCAGTCTCCGGTAGCAGAACTGCACTGGTGGAATTGGGTCCTCCCTCCATTTCTCAATATAAAACAGAATGCAACAGGCAGATGAAATCCTACAAGCAGGAGTGTCACCATTTTTCCTATCTGAGATGATCCAAGTAGAAAAACTAGCTAGCTTCATTTACAGAAATTCACTGATTGGCCAAGTTAGTGTCAAGGATGACTGAGGAAAGTGAAGCAAAGCTGTTTAAGAAACAAATAATTGTTCCTTGGAAAAAATAACAACCATTTTTAAACACAGTTTGTTTGTCTATCCATCTTCCCCTTTTGTCATGGTCCTTCACCAACTCACAGCGTAGTAGGGACCTGGCATTATCACATTATCTTTGGAGTCATTAAATGCTAAATGAAACTTCTACATTGTACTATTAAGCAGAGCTGATGACACAGCTCCCTAAGGGCACCTTGGTCTTATCCTGTTTGCATTAACAAAACCTCAAAGATACATCATTATAGAGGATTTGAAAAGAAATTGTGGCAGAAAGGTTGACATTGCCATCTGTAATGCTTAATTAAGGACCTTGGTGGTAATCCCTCTAAATAAAACTCTGCAAAGGGTAACATTTGTGGCATTCTTGGTGCTTCCCAAAAACTAAACTGTCACTGTTATCTTCTGATGCAATAACAGATCCCTCTTGCTCTCATAGGCATACAGAAATTTGGGTTAGTTCTGTTCACATGAGACAAAGGAAGGGTCCAGAACACAAGAGTGAGGCCAACACTTTCTCCCAGCCCTCCTCATGTATGGGGCACAGATTATAGAGAAACTTGGATGGGTTTCTACACTGAAGTACATCAGTGTATTTCTTAACTAGCCTGCTACCTTTTGGATGTTGAAGACCCTAGCTAAAGAATTGAACAGCTATGTCCTGTTTGTGTGCATGCACGTATGTGTACCTAGAAGAGAGATTATGTGCACATGCAAGCAGCTGCCTTTGTCTGGGAATAGATGAGATTACAGTAACACCTGTATAACCACCTCATTGACGTAGGTATTACACTGCTTCCCCAGGACCCTCAAGTCAAAGGTGGGGTGGAAAGGGAGTAGCCTGTAATATTGCAATCTGCATGGCAGTAATATCTTTATACTGATTTCAGTGGGCCGGACTTTCCTTTTCTCACTGTTTTTCTTTAAGCTGACCATGTTCATAAAGTGTGCACTGAAAGCTAATGAGAAGATTCTAGCTTCAAGCTTAGCCTCTGGTCAGTGTCTTCAGTGACTAGTATTTTATTTCTCCTCTAACTTCTTGCCAACACAGGCAAGCAACTGCTAACTTGAAGCTATGTACCTTAAAACCAGCAGAAGCCCCATGTGTTTCTTGTCTAGCACACAGTAAACACAATGGCACTGTAGCACATGGCTATTTCAGCACCTGGTTACGTCTGAAACTCTCCTTGGTGCTGTGGGAAACACAGTAATGTCAACGAATCACGTTCAATTACAACATAGTTATTTCCAAGCTTGTTTGGTGCTTAGCATTTGAGGAAAACGATATGCTTACTCACCATAAGGGATATATGCCAAGCCTACTGACAATGAAGACAATGGCAAATGTAAGGAACAGAAGGTCACTCAGTTTTTGACACTTGCAATAGTTTGCCATTTTGGCAGCCTGTAAAAGAAAGAAATGTCTGTTTACTTCTGTGAGGACAACTGAGTTCTCTTATATTGTGTATAAGCTGTAATAAGAAGAAATAAAATTTTTATGAAATTGCTAACATTTTCATTGGGCCACCTCACAGTGACCTCGTAACTCCTCTCCACCATGCAGCTGGAAAATGTCTTCTCAGAAGAAAACCCAGACTGCGTAAAACCAGAGTACATCTCTCATTTCTTCCTTCCCCACTCAATTTCCTTGTTGAAATCCTACAACTTCAGATTCACAAAACTCTTCTAAACCTTTTATTGAACCCAATTGTGTTTATGCTGTCCTTGTCCGCAACCTCTTTACCTACCTGTCTCTCACCTTTCCATTTTCAGCATCCATCCATCTTCTGCCTGCCCCATGCTCTCTGACTTTCTAGTGGTGATATATATAAACTTTGTCTCAAATACTCTGTTGTGCCCCATATCCTACATTCTCTTACAGCATCTCTTCTTCCTTTCTGGCCTATACAGAACAGTTTCTACCTCTAAGATTATACCCGTCCCCTTCAAATCTTTTTTCTAAGGCTCTCTTCCCTTCTCTGTCCAACTTTTGCTTCCCAACTTGTTGCCCTACACTTATTTTTATATGCTTCTCTCATTTGGCTTCATGCAGTCTTCCAACCCCTCCTCAGTGAAGGAGTCTATTAATTACTCTTCACTCAAACCACTCATTAAAACACTGATCTCCCCTGAAGTTTCTTTGCCCTCTTCTCCCTGAAGAACAGCATGTACAAGCAAACTTGTTTTAAGATATCTATGCTGCTTCCACAGTGTTCATGCGTGCAAGCAGTTACTTATTTCAAAACATTTGCTTCGAGGCAGGGACAGTCCTTCTTTATATTTTCTGTCAAATGTATCCAGAGAGTCACTGCACAATGAATTACATGAAGAGCCTGATTTAGTGTCCACTTAAGTCACTGGGATCCCTTTCAAAGTCCCCTCTGAGGGGGCCTTTATCCAGCTCCCACACTGAGAAGATGCTTACTTGTGCAGCCTTTCCAGAGCGCTAAGAAGGAGCAAAATTACCACGACTATGCATATAGAATACTCTTCTGAATGCATAATTCAAACCAGAGAATTGTCTAAAATGGTGAGAGACACTCAGCATGCTGTCTGGTTTTTTTTGGTATGAACACACTGAACCTTAAAGTGCTCAAGGCTCATGTCAGACAACCTGACTGCCAAAACCAACCTGCACTTTTGGATGTCACATAACTTCTGCAGTGTTTCCACACAAAATCTGAATATAAAGGATATCCTCACTAACAGAAAACTAGTTAGGGAGCTCAAAATATAAGGAAAGCCACCAGTGCTGCAAAGAAAACATGACCTTTCTGAATCAGCCCTATATTCTACAGAGGACACAAATGAGTTTCCTAGTCATTTGTACTCACAGTAAGAGAACACTTTGGTGCCAACATGCGAAGCAGAAGAGTTATTAACACCTTGATTTGCAGATGACTGAAAATTCACATAGGAATTTTGGGTTTATTTCCATGGTGGCAATCTAAAAAATGCTGATTTCATAGTGTGTGGAGCTGATATTGCTATAGCAACTTGTAGTAGTATCATACCATTTCTCAAAAACAGTACAGCTCTTGGGTCATCAGTTCTCAAGTAACAAATCTACAAGTGATATTGATACGGAAGGACTACAAATAAAAGTAAAGAGTATGTTATTGTATGGAATTTGGCAAACTATGACAATACAACACAATTTTCAAGGCTTAAAAACCATGACTACAACTGAACAACACAGCTCTTCCAGATACTCTTGCTAGTCTATTTAAATCCATTTATTTTATAGTGTGGCTATTTGCCTTGGTCTGAAGCATCCATTCCCTACTCTTTTAGAGAAGTGTGTTAGGAGATAGCTGGAACATAACAGAAAGGGTTCAGGTTGAACTGTCAGCTATGTGAGGCTCATACACCAGCAGCATACCAAATTGGTAACTACTAACATCTATACACTGACATCAAAATTGTCAGAGTGTTCATTAATTGAAGCTGAAAAGTTTCAAGGTTCCCAAATAGGTGGGATTTTAAGTGCCTCAGCAGGTTAGGTTACAGTGTTTCCAACCCACAAGCTGTACTGCAGTTGCAAAGGTACCCTGGACCCCTTAAATAACTTAGATGGGATTCTGAAAGTTGCCCCTCAGTAGTCTAGATTTCAGCTTAAGCTAATGTAATAGCTTCCTAGGCAAGCAACGGACTCTACATTTGGCCTGTCCTGCCATGGTTAGGCTGCTTTGAGTATCCAAGATATCTTTCATTCAGACCTAAGAGAACACCTATGTATTCCTGAAATCCTGCTATGACTCTTTTGTACCTGCAGATACCTTAAGGCCTATGGATAAAAGTTCACTTCCAGTATTCCTACCAACATATATTACTTTCTGCAATGAAAATAGCAAAAATGTTGCATTCCAGCTTTCCACTGGACATGTTTTGTTATGAAATGGTAGGTGGAAAGAGTCTGGTGGCCTCTGGAAATGGCTTTTCATTTTTACAAATATATAATATGTAAAACAGGTCAGGTGCACAACTGACCCATCGTGGCAAGATATTTTACCAGCTGCTTTGACAGTTTGATAATTTTCTTCCTATGCACTGACTTCCGCTCAGCAATGTCAGCAGTGTGCAGGAGTCTGTCTTCTCTCATATGGCACTGGGGCTGTGATCCACTGCCCTAGCAGAAGAAAGTCTGTTGAGTGAGTCGTAATGGCCCTCCTAGTAAATCCTTCTCAGGGGTTTTGATTCTCTTTCTTACACTTTAGACTGGCTTTAGTACTTCCAGTCAGAATAAACTGAACGAATTGACTAAAAAGACCACTAAAGTATGTGTCTCATGGGGAGGTGTACTTGCTCAATGTTTGCAAATCACATCAGAATACCAGCAATGTCTCTTTATCTTAGCCAGTGAATGAACAGAGGAATTGAGAAAAAATATGTATCTCGCTGCGTTCAAGGTAAGTTTTTAGCTAGCCTATTACAGCTGCTCTCCAGCAGTTTTATAGTTTCACAGGCACTGGTCTGATCTGGAATGAACACTGTCAAGTACATCTGTCCGGTGGTGAGAAAAGAGGAATGCAGAAAGTTTGGGTGAACCCACAGCTAACAGAATGGATCTACACACATTGCTAAAATAGAAAAATAAACTTTTAAAGATGTAATTATTTCTAACAGGAGAAAGCCAGATTCTCTGTTGCTTTCTATTTCTGGCAGTCATGTGCCTTCTGGATTAAATTCTTGCATAACAGGATCCCTGCAACTACTTTAGTAAAAAGTAATCTCAGACAAAATAGTTATTAACTTTGGTTTGATCCTGATGGAGAGTTCAGCCCAATCCCAGCATCACCCAGAGCTGTCCAAAAACTGATGCAGATACAGGATGACAGCCTCTCTAAATTGCTGCTATGGAAGTTACAGAACATTTTGACTTAAGAATTTCAATCAACCCTTCTTCTCCAAAGCCAACTGTTTAATACTGGCATCTGGATGCAGAGGTAGGGGCACCTGGAAAATCCTAGGGACCAGAGGTCAGCTCACTGTCTGCACACAGAACAGCTGCTACGTTGTCCAGCATCCTCTGCCCAGCAATATGCAGAATCAAACCGTGACACCTCGATTCTTTTGGAGACAGGGTTCTTACCCCACACATCACTTCAGAGGGGTCAAGAACCAGGAGCTTCTATCCCACACAGTCATCACTTTCCAGATTTTGCAACTCTCAGCTTTTGATTTTACCCTGTTATATTTAAAATTTGTGTGTAACCCTCCCTGGCATGCTCTGCTATTACCAGTCTATTACCAGTCTATTACCAGTCTATTACCAGTCTATTACCAGTCTGCTCTGTACAAGCAACTTATCAAGGGATAAAACAGCCTAAAGTCACAAACATGCACTGCTGCAAATGTAATATATTTCATCAAGGAAATACATTATATTAATCACCATTACCATCTTGCACTGACCTCTTTGCTTAAGAAATACTTGTTTTGAATATCAAATAGATTCTATCTGTTGACATACTAGCTCTCAGAATAGTGAATACCATGTACAGACACTGATGATATATGTATTATCTCACCTCTAGGACAACATCAGCCGCATCATGGAGACATAAGGTCAAGGTTCCCACTCGTGTCAAAACCAGGAGCTTCTATCCCACACAGTCATCACTTTCCAGATTTTGCAACTCTCAGCTTTTGATTTTACCCTGTTATATTTAAAATTTGTGTGTAACCCTCCCTGGCATGCAATATATTACCAGTCTGCTCTGTACAAGCAACTTATCAAGGGATAAAACAGCCTAAAGTCACAAACATGCACTGCTGCAAATGTAATATATTTCATCAAGGAAATACATTATATTAATCACCATTACCATCTTGCACTGACCTCTTTGCTTAAGAAATACTTGTTTTGAATATCAAATAGATTCTATCTGTTGACATACTAGCTCTCAGAATAGTGAATACTATGTACAGACACTGATGATATATGTATTATCTCACCTCTAGGACAACATCAGCCGCATCATGGAGACATAAGGTCAAGGTTCCCACTCGTGTCAAATTGGTTACATATGAGAAGCTTATCAGGGTGACTGTTACAATGTGATGTGTAAACATGATGCCAAAATCCTAGAGCAGCAAGAAGCAGGGAAAAAAAAAAAACAACAAAAACAATGAACCAAACAGTGAGATTCAGTCCTCTTATACAAAAATGGATGGATGTTTTTTAAACCCAGCATTATGGTGATGTTACATAAAGACCCTGCTATGTAAGTGCATTAAATACCCTGCTATGTATTTCACTTAGACTGAATAAAATAATCATTGTATGTTAACAAAATGCATAAAGATTATTGAAAGCCAGGCAATACCTACACTTCTCAGTTCATAGTAAATTAACCTAATGAAGTAAACATTTGCAGCTGAAGTTACTTTGAAAAGGCGTATGTACATACAAATCAAATTACACTGTATTTCTTATACACCAAGCAACACAGAATATGAAAAATCACGCACCATTCACAAGAGTTCAAATGGCTACAAAGGAATGAGAAACACATCTCCTTTGCACTAGGAGTTATTGACAGTCACCTGTCAAGCACAACTGAGAGCCTTCACAGAGCTGAAAATCCCGGTTCCAGTTTTTTATTTATTTATTTTTAATGAAGCTGCTTTGACTTCACACTGTAACAGGGTCAAAAAAGTCTTTTGCTGACCTGGTGCAGCTCCTACTCCTTAGATCTAATCTGCTGCCTCCCAAATGATGCAGGTTAGCTGGTCTCCAGATTAGTAACTGAGTTATTTGGCCAGCAAGTAAGTGTTACTTTTGAAAAATACCAGGAGCTGTGAAGCTCCTGTAACATCACATTCCCACGTACATGCCAAGGGGCAGGCAAAGCAGAGAGACAGACCTGTCTGCCTGGCCTAGATTCCCAGACTGGTTACTGAGAACACAGGACCCGCAGAGATGAGACTCTTCTCTGCAAGGCAGCATGTCAGTCAAAAAGAAGTCTTCCTGCAGTTTGCTGAACTACCCACACTGCGTTGAGAAAGTGCTGTCAAAACCCTGAAGAAAAGATCACAGGCATGATTTGACTGGGGAGTTCCTCCATGCATCAGGCGCAAAGTTACTACCGCAGCTCTCAGCAGATCCAGCGGCTCTCACTCAGGGCTGTCTGAAAGAAGAGATCCAGGCAGTCAGAAGCAGCGGCTCCTCCAGGCAGCCTGCTCACCGAGCATCTTGGGAGGTGGCATTTGGCTTTCAGTCAGCTTTCACGGGCCAGTCCTTCAGCTAAGCGGCCCACAGCAGAGAAACCAAATCCGAGACCCTGCAGTCTTTAGGGAGGCAGCACCTGGTTTGCAAGGGACATGTGTCAGGCAGGGAGGGCCCTATGGAAAATGCCGGTAAGCTCACACTAACACAGGGTCAACTGCAGAAAAGCAGCAGCTACAGCTGCCAACTGCTCTGTCTCTCCAACACTGTTCTCCAATACTGGGAAGAGTAACTGCCCAGTGTCACCATACCTCTTCTTGGGAATGCTGCAGGCACGTAGCAGACGCCACTGTTTTCCAGGACGTGCAGTGCTGCTGCCTCTCGGTACCGGCACCGGCTTCACTGCAATGTACACCTGGAGCAGCTTGAGCAGCTTGAGCTTGAGCAGTCTCACTAATTGAATAAGGGACAGGACCTCCTCCCAGCCTATCACTTTATGTTTAATGCTATCAGGTGCTACAAGCTCCTATTTCCTACGCATACTCATCAATGGGCATTGCCAGCATCTCCAACACAAAGCTGAGAGCAGGTGGGGGGAGACGAAAAAAGGAAGACTGAAAGCAGAGAACTGTATCCTAGTTTGGTATACACCCAACATTTCTCAGCCAGGTTATTCGGTCCCCAGCAGCATGGAGCACAATCAAATACATTCAGCGGTCATATCAAGTCATTGCTTTAAATCTATTTTCTTAAAGCAGACTGAATAAAAAGAGAATTAAAGGCTGTTTCCCTTTCTAAAAGTCTTAAGGGAAAGCAGCGGTATGGCATCTTAGTCATTTCAGTAACTACAAACCCACACATGGGGATCATTTCACCATACCATAATCAAAACAGTAAAGCACCCACCTTATTCCCTGGGATTAGAAGTAAGCTACTAGCATTGCCATATGGCCATACTGCAGCCTAGCTCTTTACCTTGAGAAGGTGAAGAACCTTATGTTCTTCATTTTCCTTCTAACCGCAATTATGTTAGCACATAGGCAGTCCAAATGGGGGAAGAAACCAAGCAGAAAATTCTTGTCTGTTTTTATAGCTGACACATTCATGTTCTACAAATACAAGATTTCTAGTCCCTCTTGGGAACCTCCTGACAATATGGATTATTCCTAAGCAGCCCTAATGCTCTTGGGCAGCAGTCTTTGGCACTTCTGCACCAGCCTACTTAGAGAAATGCTGTCCAAGGAACTCCTTCTCTGATAATGTTTCTTAAAAGAGGCAGTTATCTGACTCTGTAAGCTCTGAAATGGAGATGCTTGGACTAACCTACTCAAAATTGTTAGAAAAAAGTAGCAGTGATATAAATAAGACTACTTCTGTTATTCTGGTTCTTTCTTTCCTGTTTGTGACATTTCTTTACGTCAGTAATTAAAACTATGCTTTGAAGAGGTAACCTGTTAGATTTTAATTATACATAAGGGTAATGAATACATAGAAATTAATGGTACAAGTCCCCATAATGTCAAGTGGTACTTGTGTTCTTAGCTTCCTCAAGCACTTTCACCCATACACAGCAGAAGAGCAGCTGTACAGGAATAGGGTTTATCTTTTTTTAAATATATTTGAAACTGTATCTATGTTTGTGCAAGATGCGTTTATTTACAGCAGACTTGTAGCCTCCAGTTTTAACTGCTGAAAGATATCATGTGCCTGTGTCATAAAAATATGTGGCTAAGAACAAGAGAAAAAACCTACTCCTGACACCATCAGTGGGATGAACACAGGGGCAGATAATGGAGAAACTCCATGGGTCTCAAGTTGTAGATAAGCCCTCTGGAATCAAGGCTTCTGCTACCCACATTTGTTTAACATGACACACTCACTGACTAAGCTGCCAAGTGGCTATGGAGCATTTGCCCACTGAACATCATCTTCACTAGTGACTCCAGCTTCTGGAAATAGGCTTCAACAACGAAGGGGAGTATCACCAGCTAAAGGTTTCAACCATTACGGTTCTAGTAAAGGTCTGCAAAATGTACACAATCTAAATTCCTTTCCTCTGAAACAAAAGAAATCAGCTCTATGACTCTTTTTTTACTGGGTTTGAAGAAAGAAATCTAGGATCCAGATTCAGTGAAATATAGAATAAATTTTCTAGAATAAAAATGGAATATTCAAGAAAATTAGCAGCTACAGATTATTTTGTTTTGGGAATAAGTGAACTGTCTTTAAAAAAAAAAACAACACAGAAGCTCTAGGAATTGCCAAATGCTTGGACCTAAAAGGTGTGGATACATAGAAAGGTCTCCTAGATCTTCTACAAACCTGTTAAAACACTGACTGAGCAGAAATTTTATACATTCCCTTAAATACACCAATCAAATGTTTTTCTATCAAACAATGCTTCAGGTATCCAGAAAACATGTAAATAAGCCTCACTGCTTTTAAAACCCATCAGGGACTTGTGAAGAGTAACAAAGTTCCCTGATCTAATTTTTTTCTCTGTGTTTTACAAAGAAGGAGTAAGGGAAGCTGGACAGAGATGATAAAAACACCAAATCATACTAGGTTGCAGTCTTTGAAAATGAAAACCCTTAAGGATAGAACATCATTACAGCAACACAGTAGATATTCATGAAGCAAGCAACATGCCAATATAAAACCATAAAAGTTAATCTACTCAGTTTGCTGCCTTAATGGCAACAGCCTAAATAGTTTGTTCATGCCTCTTCAGCCAGGCAAAGATAATCTGGTGGAATTTATAACACCTGAATAAACAGGTATTTGAAGGTCAGCAAACCAACTGGAAATCATTTCAAAGTCATGAATTTGCTACTAGAGGAGAAAAAAACGGAGATGGAAAACAGCAAGTACATTTCTCTTGAGCTACAGCGAGTAAAAGACCAGTGCTGGAGTTATGTCAGTGCCAAGTGCTGGTGCTTTCAGAGAAGACCTACTGCACCTCACCTTGATAGAAACCCAGCTACATAAAAGTGACTGGCTGAATTCCTGCAGTGCACGAGGCTGCCAGGGCACTTTTGATCATCCCAGACTACAACACAGCCATTGCTGAATTTAAAGTATTTAAAATGACAACCAAGACTTAGATAAAAGTATTCCTCCACTGTAACATGAAAACATCGACGGGTTTTTCAGGCTAAGAACTGTTAATCTGCTCTGTATAAAGTGTCATGAATTATTACAATAGTGTGTGATATTAGCTGGCAAATTTCCCGCTTCTTCCAGTTAAACAGAGCCTTATTTCATATAGGCACTGTTTCACACATTGCATATTGGGTACATTAAGCTGCTTACACATTTTTTAAACTGAATCTGCTCTTTAAAAGAGAACTATTATGGTGCTGCAAGAGCTGGTGTCTCTGTCAAGCTCGTACTACTTTTTGTGAACTACTGTAAGCTCCCAGTGCTAACATTTTTCAACTCATGGGTCTCCCTGACCGCTTGCACTTGCCCCTGGCCACAGAAGAGTTTTACCGTGTGACACCAGCATACAGCCGCATCTCTCCAGTTTCATCTTCCCAGTTGTCAAATTTTGCTTATGCTACAAAAAGCACTGTCTCCACAGTCCAAACTGGTCAGTGATCTAATAGGTTATTTTTAAATATGGCATCTCCACTGTCCCCTGCAGGGTGTTTATAATGAAAGGCTTTTGACTTGCTATCATTGCTCTGCAAATATTGTGCTCCTGCTCTCTGCAGGACACTGCCGTTCTCAATCACAGCAGATGCACGGGACATTGCTTTGATCTGCTGCTCTGGGTTCAAGCACTGCACGTCCGTGGCAGGAGTGTTACTTAGCTGTTAGCAATCCACTTCCCCACCTCCATCTCCCATTCTATTTCCACAGTAGGCTGCTGCAAAGTCTTCCTGATAAGTACAAATAATTTATATGTAACTGAGAAACAGACTTGCAAAGGTTGTTTACCTGCACACGTACTGTGGGCAGGACGAGGCTTTACCTCTGCAAAGCCTCAGCTCACCAACAGGAAGGGAACAAACTCTCCAAGTCTCGAGGGGAAAAAAGCTATGGCATTTGCTCATGAGATGTATTAAATGAGAAAGGTGTTACTGACCCTCCCAATGGCCATTTTTCAGCAGTGTACTTCGGTGCTGAACCTACATGCTGTTCAGGTAGCCTCCACTTACTTTTCACATAAGCAAAGCAATTAGTTAGGAATCAATTAAATATTCTTCGAAGATGTATTGTACTGCAAAATCGCAGTACTGTTGCAATTCCAGTGCTGTTACATTTTCCTATCCCTCAAAGAGGTACACAAAGAAAATAAAACATAACCAATGGCACAGTGCAGAGGGCTGAGTATGAATGCAGCAGGACTGATTAGACACAATACATTTCTGCAGCAATAACCTGAACAATTCTGTAACACTGCTGCAGGGGTTTGGTTTTGGTTGATATACTGACAAATGGCTATTCAGTATTGCTTGGACCTGCAGCTTACGTATATTAGTCAATGTTACTCTTGATGTAAATTCATCTCCATGATCATACAGCTCTGTTGAGCACTGTTTTTCTGCATCTCTGTTTTTTGAAACAGTGAAGTTGTACTCATTTCAAGCTTATGATTAACAGCATGTTTAGCATGTACAGACAATGCAAGCAAGGGATTTACATGTACTCATCCTAAATTGTTTGTTTTGTTTACAATTTACCCTCTGGTATAGATTTGTGGATGTTTTCTTGATATTTCTACTTCTGGAAAAATTTGGATGCTAAATAGAGGGGTGTTTTCCTATATACGTAGCTGTGACACAAGACTCCCGGGAGCACACTGTGGTTACAAATAGCAGATAAATTTATTCAGGACATTCTGGATCCTTCATTTACTCTTTTCAGAGTTATGCTCCTGCTAAAATTCTAGTAAACAGTGATTAGCATAGCCCACAATCATTTAATTAAATGATGGTAGGAGGAGGCACATAAAAATATTATAGAATAATTCCGACTGTTTTAAACAAATAATTTTCCAACATTAAAAACCCTGCAAGAATAGCTCAATGGACTGTTATTATAGAATGACTGTCATGCTGCCTGTTCTGCTACGGACTACCCCTCTCCTTGGAGGAGAGAAATTGGATGAAGGAATACGGAACAGGTTGCTACTAATACTGGAAAAATGTTTTTATCTGGCCAGGGTTTTATTTTCTTGATTAATAGCCCCTTAGTAGTAATGCTCAGCTACTTGAAATTTCATAACCCTAAAGGTAAGATTAAATGTAATGTCATTTTTTGATATTAAATGTATCCCTGTTTTTACCACACCTTTGTATAATAAATTGAAAGCCCTCATAGATCTTACCAAAGTGATACCGTGAATTTATGAGGCAGTTTTGCTCTGTCATTGATATTTCATGATTTAACTGTCCAAAGAAATAAGACATCTACTAGCTACTACGTGTTCAGTTCTGTTCAAGATACTGTATGAGAGTAGAAGGTTTTTTCAGCTGATGCTATTTTGCCTTGAATATTTGATTACTCCAGGCTATTCTTGTGCAGAAAAAACCCACATCATAGTAACAATGAACAGAGTAAGAAAAGTGCTTCAACACCCATTTCTCAGTGATGAATATCTGCAAGAGGTGGTGACCAGAAAGAACTGTATTTCCAGTTCACTGCACAGGTAATACAGGTATTGCTCAAGTCAAGAAGGATATGTGCTTAAAGCTGTTAGTGTTTTTAGTCTCATTGTTCTTACCTTTCTTTTGATGTCAATGAATTGAGAAAACATTAAGGACCAGTAGAATGACAATTCAACTATGTAGTAATAATGTAGGTCAGGCATCAGTGGCTGAAAGATGGAGATGAGAAAAGGTTAACAGAGTCTAACTGACATTACAGGCAGTTGAGGTCTATAGGAGACATGTTTAATCACAGGGGGATTATTGAATTATACATAAGCAGCCTATATAAGAAGAATGATGATGGTTGCCTCTTTCAAACTTTGATGGCTCTGGAAAAATAAAGCTCCCCAACCTACCCTTTTCTTATGTTTTAATCTTGACAGTATTGTAATATAGTAATACCAAAAATTATTAAGTTGTCCATTTGGAACCTAGAACAAACTAAATTCTGGGTAGTCCTAGGTCTGTTTTGAAAGATTACTTGAAACATCTTGCTGTACATCAGTAATGTGGGTTTAAAGCATAGCAAAAGAAACAATGCTAGAGCAGATTAGAGAAAAGTAATGCTAGTATACAATCTCATCTGTTCATGACGAAAATGTTGTGAGCTTTAAACAGGGCTCTTTCTAATAGAAATGCCTACTTCTAAATAATTTAACCATTTTCTTGGAACATGTTAAGATTTGGAAAGAGGAAAATACAATAAATTTATCCAGGCATCTTGTTTGATATACAACATGGTTATACAGATACTTAAAAGTAAAAGAAATAAAAATAACAAGACTTATGCATAACCAAAACCAACCTGGGGTAACTTCAAAGAAGGCAACTGGTGGCACGCATAGGCTATTTAGCCCCCAGCCTAAGAAAGCCAGTCCTAGGAGCTACTCTAATTTCCATGTGATTCTGCCTCTCTGCTAGTCATGTCTTCCATCGCAGTGATGGAGAGTGGCACTTGCACAGAGGAAGCTCCTGAGGGCATCTCCTGAGGGATTAGATGAATCATCCCTAGAGTAGTTTGCACTGGCACAACCATGCACCCAAGCATTGGCAAGAGGCATTTCAGTTGCTTCTTTTATTCCCATTCCCTTTTGCAGACCAGTTCTTTGCAGCTGAAAAATAGTCCATAGGTGCCCACTAAATGTTCTAACTGGGTAATTTAAATGTAGACATACGTTTATGCTTTATGAAAAATGTGTACACTCAAAGTCCATCTTTTAAAGCCATTTCTTGGGCCAATATAATCCTTTTCTGATTTAGTGAAACTGCCAGTAAGTTTTTAATAGGTGTAATTAAAAAAAAACTGGAAGAGAACATGAGCTAGCAATGAACCGCAACTATTATACTAATTATTGCAAGAGAACTCACCAGGGAAAATTTCTAGTAAAACAATTAAGACTGTCAGCTGCTTTATTAACAATAGTATTAGTATTTCTAAACCCACATATAATGATAATGTAGGGGGATTCTAAAGATACCATGGTTTCCCTCTATGAAAGGATCAATAGTGTGTGTTTAACTTAGTTTAAATGTTAGGTTTCAGTTCTCCATAGGCTTAATTCAATAGGACTATTCTGTGCTTATGGGTAGAGTTGTCCCCCAAACGATCCATTTGACTGTATCTACAGTAAGTCCAGCTGGATTTCTGCAGTGCTGTGTTGAATAAGTTACAAAGGATTTGTAGCAAACAAGAGATTAGAAATCTTATCCAGTTAAGAAAAAAAAACAAACCCTAATTGAAAACCAGTACTTAATCCTGATTAGCACCCAGTAGACATCTTCATCTCCAAGACAATAATTTTGATAATGACTTTTATTTGACGATTTGCTTTCTGTTGGACCCTCTCCACTAGCAGCATGATTTTAGATATAGTAAATTTAGTTGCCACCCTCTAAAAGTTCTAACTAACTTTCTGAATGAGGTCATTCTTCTGGTAAGTCTGGTAAATACATGTTCTTTAACCAGGAAGATTCATGGTCTTAAGTCATAAGTAAATCTCTTCTTGCATGTAATAACAGAAAAACAGTAGAAAACAGGACTGAAAGGCACCAGCCATATCAATTCTGACAAACAGTTGTTCCTAAAATCTCCAAGGGATGAAGGTTCAACACTTCCCTCTCTCAGTTTCTTCTGCTGCTTCCCTAACGTTATTCAGTTCACCCTCCAGTCCTTGGGTAGAATTTAAGTCATTACTTCTTCTGAGGCTAAATGACCAAATTCCTTCAACCCTTCTCAAATCAAGATTTCTGCTCATTCTTGCTGAATGATCTCCACTGAACAATTTCCAAAAGATACACAACCTTCCAGAACGGTAACACCCAAACATAAACACAGTTCTCCTGTTCAGCCTGTCAAGGGCTGTTCACTGCCACAGGGAATTCATGTGTCTTTCAGACAATATTCTCCTTCATACTTTCCAGTCTGGCAATGAGGGATTCTTTTTTCCCCCTCCCTGTGCTTTAGAAAAAAAAAAAAAGGGCAAAAAAAATTAAAGCAATATGCCCTAGACAGGTTAGACTCCTTAAATTGCGAGATCTTTGCTGGAGCTTTTGGAATTCAATGTCAATTATATCTGAATAGCAGCTAGCACAATGCCTCAGTGATCCCTATTGAGACTCCTGGATGCTGAATTAAAAAAAAAAAAAAAAGGCAGCATTTTAAAGAAGAAAGAAGCTCAGGTTTAGAATTATAATTCAGACTAATTAAAAAAGCTATCAAAAGTTATCCTCAAAAGTTATTAAAAATTTTGAAGACTGTCTTACGAGGTCACATTTGAAACATTTGTTACTTCCAATTTATAACAAAAGGAAAAATTATACTTCACAACTTTAATCTATTGTCGCCTCCTATTACACAAAGTGTATTAAGGAAACATGTGGCTTTTATCTTTCCCAAAAGGGTTTCCAAAGTCTATTCCTAGCCCATATACATGATGATACTTTTTCCTTGAAAGGCCTACCTTACTGTTATTATTAATAATAATAAATGGGAGCATATAATTAATTCACCGATCCTCACAACATCCATGTTGAAAGTTACTTCTGTCAGACCAGGAGGCAAAATGAGGCAGTGGTACAGCCAAGGCAGAGTTCAGGAGTTATCTTTTCTGAAAAATACACTGAATCCTTTAAAGCAGGTTGACTGCTCTGTCTAAATATATCCCAAACTTTAACAACTATGACCATTAGCACAAACTAATGGAAAGCACAGGAGAGGTTTCTCAAAGCTCTTTGGGTATGCAAATTTTGGAAGCCACCGTTCAACCAGAAACCAATAGACCCAATTTCTACCCTTCTCCTTTCACTTGCCCTGCTCCTTCTTCCCCTGGCAGAGAAGAGCTTCCAGAGTTGCAGGGCTACAGTTAAATCCTGGTGTTACTGCAGCACTTGGATGCCATTGAAGGAACCATGCTGCTGTGAAAGATGGCCAAAACTTGGACCTAGGAATTAAATATTCCTGGAACTAGCTAAAACCTTAGCAGTGCAGTAAGGAATAAGAATAATGTTATTGTTCTTTTGAAGATGGTTTTAAGGAAACCAAATTTCAAACTGGCGCAAAATTTTTTTGAGAACTAAAAGAGGGAATGAGTGCAGCAGGGCACAACCTGAAAGGGCATTTTTACTTTAATTGGGCACTCTTCTCCTTAGTAAAGGAGATAAATGACTTAAGTCTTTTCTTTGAAGTTAAGTTATATACTTTGACCTAGAAAAGAGAGAAAGCCTGATGTTTTTTGAATCCATGAAAATATAGATATTGCTGAAAAGAAAGATGTGAAACCATTCTAAAGTCTCTCATTAATTTTACCTTCTTTCGTTATAAGCTTCCCAGAGGCTAGGACTGGATAGCCCCCATATAAGTACTTAAAGGAGAAACCTACCTTCTCTCTTTAGTCTCCTCTTTGATCACACCAAACTGCCAGGGATTAAGTCTCACCCTGTACACGGTATAATAATTATGAGAACTATACTGGCTTTTCCCAACCCTCTGAATCTGAGGCTTTGGTAAAACTTTCAGTACCCTCAGAACTTGGTTAAAAATGACCATTCTACCGCTGTTGCAGATGTCTGCTTTCACAGTTAGATTTCACAGATCTGTTTTCAGATCTTGTGCTTCATTTCAAAACAGGTGTGACAGCTGTATTAATCTTTCCCATCTTGAACTCACGCAGTGTTCTGAAATGCTGAGTAGACCATTCACACTAACATACTGACACAAAGCTCCACCACAATAAAAAAGAAGCTCTGCAGAAGTCTCATGTTTGTTTTTAGGCAGCACTGTAACGTTTACCTGATATGGATACCCATTCCAGCACTGTCTGGTATTCCAGAGCCAGGGTGTCTGGGAGAGAAAGAAAAAAAAAAGGTCTGTACACACCACTTTGGGCAATGTAAGCGTATATGGTTAATACAAATCAAGGACAAAACTACATGAACAGCATAAAATCTGCCATTTTTGAGAAAGGCTGTGAAAACTGATGTTCAAGGTTTCACAGCATGAATTAGAGGAACCTGCCTGTTCACACAGACATTCTTGGTTGATGCACCATGGCCTTATACGAATACCTTTTGCAGGAGTGCAGGCTGAACATAATCAGCTTGTGCTCAGGTGGTCAGATCCCACATTACCTTCTCAATAGCATGGGAAATCTTGGCCCTAAGCTGCTCAAATATTTTAAAGAACGTCCCTTACGTGGGCTGTTACATATAAGCATCCTTCCATACAGGTTCCATCCTTCATCCCAGCCGTATCAGCTCAAGATAGCAAATCAAACGTTCTGCTTTCTTGGCTGAAGACATGAGCATCCAGAGATGACAGATCTTGCTATCACACAGAAAATATTCTCATATCCTAGAGCAACATGAAAGGTGCCAGAGCAAATTTATTGTAGCATGCATCTACAGACTCTTGCGTTGCAAAAAGCTGGGCAAGCTAAAAGACTTGGGGACATGCAGCTGTCATGCTTCCTGTTTCTTTGCTGCTTGCACAAGATTTAGGCGATTATTTCTTTTTCAGTGCCACAAGAGAGACTTTTAAATCTTTTCTTGCAAACAGGTTGTTTCTTTCAGAGTTCTTTAGCTTTTACCTCCTTTTCTGTGCAGCTAAATGCACTTGAGAAAGAAAATACCATACAGGCAAGCTCTTCTACCCAACATATTCAACTATTAAGTATTTCCACACCAGGTAATAAGAATGTGACCAAATCAACAGCTACTAAGCATCCACGCTTCCCTTAGTGGGCATGAGTAGGAACAACTCCTTTCATATACACGTCTTGCAAAGCACACTTGTATCTCAGGTTCTGGCAGCACCTGGACTTTGAGAAGCACCTGTCTACAGTACAAGTACCCACCCACCAAGATCTTTGTGCAACCCCTTTACATAACCTTAACTGCTGTATATCCAAGTTATAAAGGGGGCAAAACATTATTAATAGGTCTCCTGGATTAAGGCACACATATCCTTACAGCATTAAGTGCTTCCACTAGATTACATTTTTCCAAATAAATCCTCCTTGCATGACATTTTCTTGTTTTCACCGTCAGGTGGAGCAGTTCACCTCTGGCAAAGCATAATGACAAACTCATCCAAAATACAATGGGTGAGCACCAAATAAAATCAAATGAACGTTAAGCAGAATGTTAAAGCCCCAGGCTGAGAATCAGGCTAGTAGAGTCTTTGTAAGTAGGAAGCATTTGTACCATATCAAAAGATAGGATAAATGCTAGTAGCATTTTATAATATTTTATATATATACTATATATAAATTTATAATATTATAGCCCAATTCCCAACTGATACTTATGTTCTAATTGTGATTTGTCTTATATAAAGTCCTTATAACCTTTGTTGATTTGGTCTTATATAAAGTCCTTATAACTTTTGTCGGTTAACAATGATATAATATGATTACTAAAGGCTCCTCCCAGTTTTCTGAATGCATCCTTCACATGAAAAATAAGATAAAATAAAGCTTGTACACCCATACTCCCAATGCTCCTGAAACTGGAAAGGCGTAATTCTTACAGTAACCTGAGCAGTATACCAACACAGAATCACAGAATGGTTTGGGTTAGAAGCGACCTTAAAGATAATCTAGTTCCAACGTCCCTTCCACTAGAACAGGTTGCTAAAAGCCCCATCCAACCTGACCTTGAACACTTCCAGGGAGGGAGCATCCACAACTTCTCTGGGCAACCTGTTCCAGTGCCTCACCACCCTCACAGTGAAGAATTTCTTCCTTATATCTAATCTAAATTTACCCTCTTTCAGTTTAAAGCCATTACCCCTTGTCCTGTCACTACATGCCCTTGTAAAAAGTCCCCCTACAGCTTTCTTGTAGACTCCCTTCAAGTACTGGAAGGCTGCTATAAGGTCTCCTTGGAGCTGCCTCTTCTGCAGGCTGAACAGCCCCAACTCTCTCAGCCTGTCTTCACAGGAGAGCTGCTCCAGCCCTCAATCCATTCTCCACCCAGCCTGTATTTGTGCTTGGGATTGCCCCAATCCATGTGCAGGACCTTGCACGTGGCCTTGCTGAACTTCATGAGGTTTGCAGGGGCCCACCTCTCAAGCCTGCCTAAGTGCCTCTAGATGGCATAGAGCATATTGATCGCACCACACAACTTTGCATTGTTGGCAAACTTGCTGAAGGTGCACTCAATCCCACTTGTCCATGTCACTGACAAAGCTGTTAAACACCGCCAATCCCAGTAACGACCCCTGAGGAACACCACTCATTACTGGTCTCCATTTGGACATCGAGCCTATGACTGCAACAATGTAAGTACAACCAACCAGCCAATTCTTTATCCACTGAGTGGTCCATCTGTCAAACCCATGTCTCTCCAATTTAGAGATGAAGATGTCATGCGGGACACTATCAAATGCCTTGCACAAGCCAAGGTATATGATGTCAATCACTCTTCCCTTATCCACCACCGTAGAAGGCCACCAAATTTGTCAGGCACGATTTGCCCTTAGTGAAGCCATGCTGGCTGTCAACAATCACCTGCTTATTTTCCATGTGTCTTAGCATAGTTTCCGGGAGGATCTGCTCCATGATCTTGGCAGCACAGAGGTGAGACTGACTGGCCTGTAGTTACAATCACCTGCTTATTTTCCATGTGTCTTAGCATAGTTTCCGGGAGGATCTGCTCCATGATCTTGGCAGCACAGAGGTGAGACTGACTGGCCTGTAGTTCCCCGGGTCTTCTTTTTTCCCTTTTTAAAAATGGGGTTTATATTTCCTCTTTTCTAGTCAGTGGGAACTTCACTGGACTGCCACAACTTCTCAAATATGATGGATAGTGGCTTAGTAACTTCATCCATCAGTTCCCTCAGGACCTGCAGATGTGTCTCAGCAGGTCCTATGGACTTGTGCACTTTCAGGTTCCTTAGATGATCTTGAACCTGATCTTCTCCTACAGTGGGCAGTTCTTCATTCTCACAGTCCCTGCCTTTGCCTTCTGCAACATGAGCAGTGTGGCTTGAGCACTTGCCAGTGAAGACTGAGGCAAAAAAGTCATTGAGTACCTCAGCCTTCCCCATATCCCAGGTAATCAGGCCTCTCGTTTCCTTCCGCAGAGGGCACTCATTTTCCCTAGTTTTCCTTTTATCACCGACATACCTACAGAAGCTTTTCTTGTTGACCTTGACGTCCCTGGACAGATTTAATTCTATCAGGGCTTTAGCCTTCCTAACCTGACCCTGTCTGCTCGGACAATTTCTCTGTATTCTTCCCAGGCTACCTGTCCTTGCTTCCACCCTCTGTAGGCTCCCTTTTTGTGTTTGAGTTTTGTCAAGAGCTCCTTGCTCACCCAGGCAGACCTCCTGGTGTTTCACTAACCAAGCAGATCCCTGAAGAGGCCGAAGTCTGCTCTCCTGAAGTCCAGAGTAGTGAGCTCACTGTGCACCCTCCTTGCTTCCCTAAGGAGCTTTAACTCCACTATTTCATGGTCACTGCAGCCAAGGCTGCCCTTGGGCTTCACATTTCCCACCGGCTCCCATTTAAAGTAACAGACCTCCTAGACTTTCTGATATGCCTCTTGCAAGGATGCTGTAAGAATGATTCAAGTCCATCCAAACTTCTCCTTCTCTCTATTAGAAATAATTATTTTATGCAAGCAATTTATTTATTCAAACATCTCCAGAGTAGCTATTGTACTAAGTGATTTCTCCTCATTTCACACAACAAAAAAGGTCTTCAGAAACAGCCACAGCCCCTCTGCAAATGTTACTAATATATAGAATCAAAAATATTTTTGTCTGACAGCTGCCTAAATTAGATCCATTCAAATATTGTAGGATAATTCATAGTTTTAGCCAGGTTTGAAAAGCTCTAACTGTCTTTCATATCAGATACAATAAGAGATAAAAGATGCTTCCTACCCAATTATTTTGCTATCTAAATTACAAGTGCTAGCAAAAAATGCGTATTTTTCTCTTTCAAATGTTATGACATCTTAAGGCTTCTTCAGAGAGAAGCCTGCTGTAGAAGCTGCAGATATGAAGGTTTATGTGCAATTAAAATACTGAATGCTAAATAAATTAGGCCTCACTGGAGGAATCCACAGCCACAAAGCCTGAAAGGATACCACAAACTGACAGTATAATACATGCAAAGACCGATACACTGCAGAACATCTGCCCCTTCTGAGCCACATAAGGCTCAGAAAGCCACGCTGACATCTCAAAGAAAATGTTTCTGAGAAGCTGTTTGGAAGCCTAATGGATCCTACATGGGCAACAGTGGCTAAGACAGCAGGGCACTTACACCGCTTTCTTACTCCTCTTTCCTCCCCAGTCTACCCTCTCCTTGACTTGCTTTGGCATCTCTGCGTTGACTAACAGTTGTAGCAGCAAAGGACTTTGGTTATACTTGCCCTGGAGGGTTTTAGGGAACAGGTAGAGAAAGAGCTTGGTTTAAGGACAGCCTTCCCCCCTGACCTCCACAATGAACACAGTCCTAGACTTCTCCATGTAGACCAAGGTTATAGCTGGAGCAAGAAGCATCTTGTTTAGTCCCCTGTGAACCTCATAACTGTGGGATACTCTGTGCAGGCTTCAGCAGGAAGCAGAGAATCCTAAAAAAGCCCACACCGTCTGCAGTGTGACACCTAGACACACTGGTGAAGTGTGGATTAATCAGAAAGGACCTAATACTGGCATTCTCAGGGCTTATCATGCAGTAGTAAAAATAACCAGGGATACTCCTCTGTCATCCATATGCACCCAGCAGAACCCACCGAGTATAGGAAACACTCAAAGGCTGCAGGCCAGGGTTCTCAGAGAGACAGATGAGAGCTGAACACATCACGAGCAAGTACTTTCCCACACTGACAGCAAGCCAGCCATCAGATCTGTGTGTATCAGGCGTGTCAGGGGCGTAAGTGAATTCCACGCACATTTTATAGAATCAGCTTGTGTCTGTAAATATAAATATATATACGCATAGGTCACAGAAATTTGCAAATACCTGCTTTTGGGCAGTCAAAGTTACTTCCAGAGTTCATCTCACTGCAAGTTCCTGTATCAGCAACTGAGTGATTTTTCCTTGTACCCAGCACAACTAGAAACCCCAATATGCAAGTTGTACACACAAGCACTGGTGCTGCTTTGCCTTTGGAAGCATGAGCCTACAGATAAATAAGAGATGCGCAAAAAAATGACGTTGCTGGCACTCATTTTTTCCTTGTTGTAGTCCATACATGTTGAAACAATATATTGAAGAAACACTTCCAGAAGTACATCACTAAGTCTCAGAACAACAAAACCCAGCTCTCCACAGAGCAGTTTCTATCCTAGCAGTCTGGAGTATCAGAACGAACTGCTACACACCTTATTTACACCTGACCACATGGGCATGTTGTAACTCTCAAAAGGGTTCTTCCTAAATTCCCAGATAAGTAAGAGAAATCATCTGACTTTTCCAGCCAAATAAATACATACAATCTGCTTGCTGTTTTTATCAGAAAACAGCATATAAAAATCCAGGAACATCATGACAGAATCCCCACATCTCACAAAAGCCTATTTATGCTCAAAAACACATTTCAAACCAAAATGAGACATCCTTAGTCCAAAAAAAGATTTTAAGTTGCTTTTGAAATCAGAAAACTTTTGACCCTGTAAAACAAAACCAGCACAATACAGAAATCCTGAGCATTCACTGTGTATATGCTCACTACTCTGCAATTTCAAAAGGACAAGATTTTATCTGGCTTGGTTAATGCGTTTGGATACAGCTTTACATAATTTGTCTCCAACAGCTACAAGCGATATTAAGTGGAACAGAAATTAGCACTATTAATTAAAGTCAAGACAATACATACTTTTGGCAAAGTTCTACCCACCTCATTTAGTTTGGGCTGATACAGGCAAAGATGTGTCAGGGCATTTGTATCTCTTATTTTCATCAAGCTAGAGCAGGTCTGTGCTCTTCATGGAAACAAGTGGTACAACCGAGGCCAGAAGATTTCCTTCAGATTAGCTAGCCCCCCAAATGCTGTGTGGCATTTGCTCTTATCCCTAGACCTGAAGTTCGCTGTCTGCTACACTGGTATGACATATGACATATATATACCCCTTTCCTCAACAGCAGCTGCCTTCTCCCACCGCAGGCAGAACACCATCTCCTGCTCGTGTGGCACCTCGCCACATTCTGAGCTTTACACCTTACCTACCTAAGAATGCAATTGTAATGGCAGGGCAGGAGTAGACTATAATCCTTCTGCTGACTGCAAAATATATTTCACACTTTCCACCTCTTTTTTATTATCCAGGAACTGAAAATTAGAGGCTTTTAGTGAACAGCACCTTTCACAACATCAGCAGAAAGACAATTATTCATAATTAACAGTTTTGGGGTGTTTGGTTGTGGGTTGGTTTTTTGTTGTGGTTTTTTTTTTTTTTTTTTCATTTGAACTTCTGCATGCTTCAATTAAATATCATCTCAATGTTCACTTTTTTCCCCAATTACGGCTGGGGATTATAGCAATTTTTTCTTTTTCAATATATTAATAAGCATTCCTCTTGCACATCCCGGTTGAATACGCACTCACTTAGAGAGGAATTACTTAAATTGCTTGCTTTCTTTTTCTTTCTGCAACACCTGCATCCTGTTGGCACGGTATGCTGAATGGCTGCTGACATTAGAAAGTTGGATTACCAGGCAGCACATAAAGCATCCTTCTGTAGTTTCCCATGCCGGGGCTCTATGTTCTACTGTAAAAATGACTCCACCCATGTATGGTAAAACTAAGAGACTTTTCAATAAACTAATCTCTTAGATGAAATTCCACTGTGACCCTGGGTTTCCTTCCCCACCTGTTTACTTGGCTCAATGGGGATCAGTGTATGCAGACGACTGCAGCCTTTCTCTCTTAAGGAGAGTAATATCCATGAAAACATTTGCTTCTGCATATAATGTACAAAGAAATGTGCTTTTTTTCCCCTCTTAACTACAGAAAAACTTCTCAGTACTAATTGTTGTAAAACAAGTCACAGTTTTACAAGTCACAGAAAGTGACCTTTCTTTTTTCAGAAATATCAATATTTTGCGGCATTTTCTTCTCCAGCAGAAAGAAAATTAAAGCCTTCCTCATTTCTCTCAATTTTTAGAAAAAGATTTATAAAGAGGGAGCCAGAATGTTGTGTGTCAGCTTTTCAAAGTTTCTATCACCTCCCACTAAGTTTGCCTGACCTCCAAAGACTTCAGATTTATGTTGTCTTGGAATCTTCTCTGATCACCTAGAAACATGTTTTTTTCTTGTTATCTTCCAAAAAAATTACCCAGGATAAGACAGAACCTGAACCATATTAACATCATCCCCTGTTATTGTTCTATTTGTTTTGCTACTACTTAAGCATTTCTCACACTGAAGTCTCAATGACTTAAAAAATACATCAGGCAGTTTCCAGTCTCCACGGGCCACCAGTGACAGGCATCAAGGGCGCAACCTTAGCAGCAAACGATGCCAGCAAGCACTGGCTGGTATTGTTTACAGCAGCATGAACTGTGGAATAAACTGACTCTCTGCAAGCACCAATGTTTAGTCACCTACACATCAAAATTAAGTATACTTCCCTCTACCCACAAAAATCACTAAGTTCTGACAAAACACTATGCTGGGAACAACGAGAACTCAGCAAAACAACAAAATCCATGGCTATTGCTTTGCATCATCTTCTGTGTGCTCTTCCTTCCAGTGACCAGTGATTCGGTTTGGGATGCAATTGCTTCTCACACCAGAAATAGCATTTTCATAAATTCTTCACAGACCCAAGCGATCATTCGTATTTCTTGGCACAGCTGACAATAGAAGTGTAGACAATGTGACACATCACCAATGAACCTCCTGAGGTTCTCTTGTCATATATTGTGACTAAGCAAGCTGTGACAAGTTTCCGCAGAACTGTTTTTTTCTCTAGAGCTTAGTGCTTTGTGTCTGCAGAAACAAGGTGCTGGGGGGAAAAATGCTTTTGCAACGAAGAGCACTCAGCCTCTCCTCTCAGTATGGAAATCTGCACTGCTGATTTCCAAACATTATTAAAAATAATACTTCTACTCATCGGAAACTATAAAATATACGGAAGGATGCATAAAAGGCCAAGATTAACAACAATCACTGGAAGATGCACTTGACATTTCAAATGCAAATATATGTGTGTACACAGAAATATTTTTAGAAAAAATAGGAATTCAAGTTTGGATTTATTTACATAAAATGACCTCTGGAAAGGCAAAGGAAGCTCCATGCACCACATACATCCACTTTTCCCTTTAAAAATATGATTTACAGAGATCTACTGTATATGTTTCTTGCTGATAAACACATAATTTCAACTTCCAAACTATGTGGAAAAAGATGGCAGCTGTCATGGTTTAACTCCAGCCAGAAACCAAGCACCACACAGCCGCTCACTTACTCCCCCCATGGTGGGACGGAGGAGAGAATCGGGAGAGTAAAAATGAGAAAACTCGTGGGTTGAGATGAAGTTTAACAGAGAAAGCAAAAGCCGTGCATGCAAGCAAAGCCAAACATGGAATTCATTCACCACTTCTCATGGGCAGGCACGTGTTCAGCCATCTCCAGGGAAGCAGGGCTCCGTCAGGCGTAATGGTTACTTGGGAAGACAATCGCCATCACTCCGAACATCCCCCCTTCCTCCTTCTTGCCCCAGCTTTCTATGCTGAGTGTGACACCATATGGTATGGAACGTCCCTTTGGTCAGTCGGGGTCAGCTGTCCCAGCTGTGTCCCCTCCCAGCTCCCTGTGCACCCCCAGCCTGCTCGCTGGTGGGGTGGGGTGAGAAGCAGAAAAAGCCTTGACTCTGTGTAAGCACTGCTCAGCAGTAATGAAAACATCCCTGTATTCTCAACTATGTTTCCAGCACAAATCTAAAACATAGCCCTATACCAGCTACTGTGAAGAAAATTAACTCTATCCTAGCCAAAACCAGCACAATGGCAAAAGGAACAGATAATCCTAGAGATCTGGAAGGGTCCCAATATTGAGGCATCACATGCATTGAACGGAAGTGACGAACACTCCAGCTGGAAAAGCTCACGGCTGTAGCATCTCCTCCCCCTGCTCTGACCAGGCAGCCATCAGTTCCCTTAGTAGGCCCAACCATCAAAATACTTGCTCTCAGTGTGTGCCTTCTGCTTCTGACACTTCTGCTTCTGACACTTCTTCTGCTAGTTGCTTTGTAGTAAGCAAAACTTTTTAAAACTTTTGCCTTCACGTGTAATGGTAATAACATTTTCAAGGACTGTTTCATCATGAGCAAGTTGGGCAGCCAGTGGTGCTATGACAGTTTAGAGCAGCTGAAGTTCTATATAAATATTGTAGAAGCTAGGCTAAAGTTCCTGTTCGTTTGCAGGTAACAGGTTTCCCACTGACACTGCTCAATGTATTTTGTAGTCACTCTATCTGCACAGTAAGAAGAGGGCATAAAAGTAGAGGATACATTCAGCTGAGCACTCCAGATGCCTGATAACACTTTGGTGAAGCGAGGCTGGTTTACAGCTGCCTTATTTTTTATCACAGAGCCAGACCATATCAATTAGCCTAGAATTTGCACCTAAGAGGATATTTATGAATTTATTTTATTAGAACAGACAATATGCAGCTGTAGGTCTGGAATTAGTTTGCAAAGAGAGTGCTGAGGTTTACACTTGGCAAACCACACGTTGGTCGGAGGGTGACCTGTATAAAATTATATACCTTTAAGAGACCAGCAAAAATCCCAAGAGCAAATTATGGAATAAAAAAACAAAAAAAAACCAAGGGCAGTTCACCCCTGGTAGATCACTCCAGAGCTGCGTGATTTCAGAGTATTCCTCGTTTTCCTACAGGATGCAGCTTCAACAAAGCTCCAGGGTTTCCAGTGCTCTGTGCTCTGATACTACAGTTACTCAAAGGCATACAGGAAAGTGGTTAATAATTAAACTCATCATTACACATCTACTTTCTGTAATTATAGCTCCTATCTGTGGCTGCTCTGCCGGAAGAGTGCATCTGTCTGACTTTGGCCAGCTGCTGACTTCTATGCCATGTGCTGATGGGAAGTGTTTACCACGTCCTTCATCGTACTCCTGATGCTGCCTTTTGGAAATCCCCAGGGAGCTGCCTTCCTTTGCAGGATTCACTGTGTGCTGTAAGGGCTTGCTTCACTGATGTGTAACATGCCCACGAAGGGAGACAGAGTTGATTTTTAATAACAAAACAACAACTCCTTACTACATTATCACCGAGGTACAATTTCACATACAAAACTAGATGTTTAAGATTGTGGGATTTATGAACCTACACTGCCTACTGGAAAAAAAGTTGTATAAATAAAAACCAAACAAAAGCCCTCTCCACCTTCCACTCCTCCAGCTGCTATGTTTTGCTGTACCTTTGCATAGGCACATTGCAGCAAGGTCTCAAAATCATCCCTGACAATCTGAAAATCAGAAAGTTATTGCAACTGCAGAATTTTTAATAGGAAATACAGGATTTCTCCAGATCACTGGGCCAAGATTTACCCCCAGAGAGGCAAGAGTGTGTTTGACTCACACAGTGCCATTACGGGCAGCTGACGAGGAAGCCTTTTGGCAGCGAACTGCTCACTCTCAGTGCTGCCACTGAAACTTTGACAGAAAAGCCAACTGCTTCTAAACACAGAGACACCACCAAGATCTCACCTGATGACTGGGGGAGCAGAGCTCCTTCCAGACAGGTTGGTGGAACGGGCAGGCTGAAAGCTCACCATCTCCAACCACACCACTGCGATGGTCACTAGATAGGGACCCATTTCTAAGCACTTCAGTCACTGGGCACAGCTAAAATGAGGTATAGCCCTAAGAAAAAATGAGTAAGGACAGACTAGCCTCTTCCCCTCCTACTCCAGTAACTGTTGCATTTTTCTGAGGTTGGTGCAATAGACTACATCAGGGCAATTCACCCATGGGGCTGCAGATGCATTTACTACTGAACTACTTCTTGGTGTATTTAATAATGCCGCAAGTCCTAAGTACTGCCTGGAAAAAACGAGTGAGAAAACCTCTCTCATACTGTATTTTCCTCTAACAGAATGAGAGTGGGGGGAAATGTTAATTAATTTTAATATAAAAACACAGTTTGCAAGGAATTCTTTCCTGCTCAGTTCTGAGTCAGTGACCATGATAATATTTACTTCACTAGAGCAAAGGAAGAGAGCCAAAATAACTTCCCAAACCTTTAAGAATGTCTAAGCCTACATAAAATTTATGTCCACTTCCTCTTTGTTTTTCACTTTCCACGCCAACTGCAGAAGTGCACAGATACAAACCCTTTGTTGTTTCCATTTGCCATCCTCCCAGTGGGTCTATCCAGGCATAACTTGCAGTGTTTTTCTGCAATTATCTATTAAAACAACTAGCAATAAAAGTGGCTGGTAGAGATGAGAGCAGATGAACTATGCTTATGTTTTATAACTGCTAAATCCGTTTTAAGTTTTAGTATGAAACCCTAAGCAGTAAATTTTGAGCACAGCAAAAACCTAGAGTAACTAGGTTACTGGTAGTAACTGGGCAAGAGGAGAGTTTGCTCTCCCTCGGTTTCTTGAGTCTACAAATCTCAGGGACGGGATGGGAGAACAACAAAAAACCCCCTAAAATCCATGGTGAAATGCCTTATGTTACATGTGAGATAATAGCAAAATAAAACAGAAGCAAACCTCTGAATTAGATTTGAACTTAAAGCAGTATTTCCCCATGCTCCCTTCTGTCATTGTTCAATAGCCAGTAGCAGAGATCATCAAAAGCAGGAGAAATGAGAAAGTTCTGAGAGGTGCAATGGTGTAACACTGGAAGGGAACATAATATGAAAAAAAACCCAACATGCTCACTGATAATGTATCTATTTAACTGGCAAGCTTCTTTTCCCTACTACTTCAACAGTAAAGTGAAGCAGCTTTATGACTCGAAGCCCTTATAGTGTAAAAGTATGTATTGTTCTAAGGGTTATACTAGTTTAAATGAGGATACAGCTATCCTGCTGCAAGTCACTGCCTCAATAGCTAGTTCAGTTCAATAAAGGCATCTCAAAGCACCAGTCATATTATTAATAACCTACTCTTACATCCAAATGTGTACTCTTTGCTCAGGTTTAATTAGCTGTGGAAAATAGGACTGCTTCAATTCACCTGAACAGCAAAACATGAAAAGCTCCTGGCAACAGAGGAGCATTGTGCTAAATACTTTGCTACAGGTATGAATGAGCCACCTTAGTTTCCAGATGAATTAAAACTATTTTTATCATAAAATTGCTGAAATAAAACACTTCTGGAAGTATTTCCTGCAGATCTGCCATTTTTATGTATAGGACACTGAAAAATTTGCATCTTTTGGAAAGCTGGGCTGCCAAGAAAATTAATACTGTGCTGAAGTGAAAATTGGACACTGATCCACAGGGACACAAGGTCTGGCAGCCCCTCTTTCACTGGCCAGAACAGTGTAATGTACAGGTAGTAAAGATGGTGTGTATGGCTCAGTACCAGCTTAACTCTCCAAATTGCTTATTACAGAGCATTTACTTATTAATCTGATGTTATTAAATACCTCCAGCTGGCTTCCAAGCAGATAAAGTGAATTCAATTCTAGATATGATTTTTAAATTAGTGCCTTGCTTTTCTTCCCCATGCTTATGTCAAATTTGTCCCCATTGTCTGCATTTGAAAGTCCTGTTGCCATCAGTGCCCTATTACTGAATTAGAAATATCACCGATATTCTCCTTTTGCTTGTTTCTTTCAAAAACCTTCCGTTTCCTTTCAGCCACAAATAAATTCTGCCATCCAGCTTAGCTTCGTCCTCTTTTGCCTGATCCAGTTATTATCTTAACTTCAAACAGCTTACACAATAAATTATTTCCTATGCTGACTGGCCTTCTCTTACAAATCCTCATTGTCCAAGATGCATTCATTTTCCTTGTTAAGGTACACTGAAGTGTTAGACTCATTTAAAATAAAGTTTCTCCAGTGATTTTGATCTTTCTGTCAGCATGACTCCTGATTTATATCTCAGACATCCAGAGAACTCTATTAATCTCTCCTAAATGCCCTCAACAATTTTTATGCCCTTTTGAAGAGATACCTGAAACAAATTCCTTTTCCATTAGATGAGATCTAACTTTGGTCTTACTGGAAACATTTTCCACTCATGATGATTATTTAGAAATGTAATATGGCATTTCCCCTTTTTCACAACAGCATCATTCAGGAGATTCTGGCATGAGGGCTGTTTCCTGCTTGCAATTAGAAATTGTTTTATTTAGCACCTAGTGCTCAGTCCTACTTTCATGGAATGGAGTAAAAGTATGATTGGATTTAAACATCCAAAATTATTTTAGCTTAACAATTTTCATCACTTAGAGATATTCAGTAATTTGTTTTCTGATTTACAAAAAAAAAGTAATCAAGAAAAAGAGAGTCCAAATCAATTTTACAGCAAGTACAATCTGCCAAAGGCAGGCTTCATTTCCTCCCTGAGTGGCATACGTATCACATTATGCCTCTGTTAATAGAACTGTAAAATATCAAATATCAGCATTGTGTTAAAAGGGCTCCAGAGTGGCCTCTGACATTCTTCATTTAAATGAGTGTATTTACCCAGTATCAGGCAGATAAGCTTACCGAACAAAAGTAATGACAACACTTCAGTAATAGATAATATGACAACCTTTCAGGTATAACATGGGAAGGGAACATCACAACAGATGCAGACTAGACTAGAAAAAGTGCCCAACTGACTGTCTGCTTCAACTAATTCAAGAATGAAGGAGACAGAGGGCAACAGCAAGGGCTCTGTAGGCAAACCTACTGCTTCCAGCTCTTGCCACAGTGTTTTCTAGAGTCAGTTCTGGTTTAAAACAAAGTGGTAGATATTCCACAAACTCATGCTTTGGTATGTCAGCTTTAGAACCAGAAAAATTTAGCCTGGTTTAAGAAGTTTCATTTTAAGAATCCAACAGTCAGATGTATTCCAAACAGCAGTGTGAATATTTCCAAGATGCTATGTTTCTGGTATTATTCTGTTTTGCAAAATATGCAGAAGCATTAGCTTCATGAAAAAGTATATGCAGTTGGTACGGCAAGAGGATATGGAAATGATAAATGCAATGCTGAACATTGTGATACAGCTTGTTTTTTTCTGCTCCAAATGACCTAAGTAACACACAACAAGTTCTCTGAATAGCTTTCCACTAACTGAGAAACTATTACGACAGAGTCAAGTCTGTTCTACTGCTAGAAAGACCAAAAACTGTCCAGGGCATTAGACATTTTCAATACAGCAATTTATTTTTCAGTTTGGCAGCTGCTAATGTTTTACAGTACATTTTTTAAAATACAGTTTAGTTCTGCCAAAATTGATTCCTACCCATGATGAAGCTTTATAGTAACATTAATCCAAGAAGTTAAAAGAGCCACAGCCGCAGCTACCAATTGCTGCCTTGCTGCCTCAGCTATTACAAGTGATCTCTGGTGTAGGATAGCTTCCAGTGGGAAAAGTTGTTGTCAGTACTTTAAGTATGAATGATGTCCTCTTATGATTCCCATACAATATTGATGAAAAATAAATTTATTCTTTCTTTCGAATGACAGTAGTCATTAGAAAAGCCCCCATGAAGGATGTTCTCTTTGCACTGCAGAAGACTGGTGTGAAGAATTTGAAACTATTAATTCCTGTATTCAAACATTTTGTTATTCTTTCCAGAAAAATATCATTAATATTTTAACTAAATCTCCATTTAAACTGCAGCATGACCTTTATTTTGAGATTATGAAAAAGTAATTTCACAGTCTTGAACCAAATGAAAATCCAAGTCCAAGTAAACACACTTGACACATCTGTATCTGTCAGTTCAAGAAATCTTGTGTTGCTCACGAATCAGAAGCAAGGGATCAGTCCCACTGAAGCAGAGGGCAAGAGTCTATACAGGAATCCTGTGAGAGTGATTTCAGAGTCCAAGGGCTTTTATTCATCAGGATGTTTCCAAGCTATCATACCTGTAAACACAGGGCTTTTAGGAAGCACAGTATCTGCACTATATACTGGTTGGTTATACTTATATACGCCATAAGAACTTATACTTGTATTTATTTATCTCGAACCTAATTTGCAACAATGCAGGAATCCCAGAGCAGAACACTTACAGCCCAATGACTGCAGGTTTAATTTCAAACAGGATAATCTTAAAATTTATTTCCCATTTATTTCTTCATTTCTCAATCTAATGCCAACTAACAAAATAACATAAGCTTCTTTGAAAGCACTCTATTAGCAGCTTCATTCCACTGCAGACCTCAGTATCATGACTTAGCGTGCACACTAACCACAAATATGGCACAGCTTCCCAAGTGAAGAAAGCAGTTAAAATGTCAACTTTGAAAGTTGTCATCAAGCTAGAAGGAATCCTTTTCAGCAGTACCTACACAGAAACAGTGACATTGGGAAAACAAAACTGTTCACAGTCATGCTCCATGTGAATATTTGAACAGCTCTTTACAGATGCAGTCACCTTTGCTACAGCACAACTGCTCTCTTAGGGAACTGGCGGGGATGACTTCAAACGCATTCTGAAAAATCACGGTTCAATAAAACATTGCAACCAGCAGGAGGCTTTTGAAAAGGCTACCACATGTATCTCCTGAAGCGTGACTACAGTGAAGAGTGGCTGGACAATTGAGAAAGACCAGTTGGCTTCAAAGCAGCTGCACACCAGCTTGCTTCCCTAGCACCTCCAGAGCCGACTGATCACAATTGGCTGCACTATGTCTTACGGAACCGCCAGGCCACAGGGCATGCTATCAGCAAGAGAGCGAGAAGCACCCTGTTCCTACTAGCACTTTGGAAATGGCAACATACAAAGATAAATCTCCTTGTTTATTCTTTTCATATTTTAGAAAACTGACAGGAACAAATACCGTCCAGAAAGATTAAAGACCCTGATGCATGTCTGCT
>NW_010533823.1:71125-86767 GCF_000687285.1 Phaethon lepturus
CAAGGTCATTGCTATCTGTTTCTTTGGGAAAACATGTTGATATGAATAAAATGATCACAGTAAAAAGCTGGCAACAAGAAAGGAATGAAACAAGGCAGCCTTTCTGTAACGCACAGGAACATATCAAACCTGCAGACTTACAGGATTCCCAAATCCACTTCCCAGAATAATGTCAGTTTAAGAAGTGGGAAGAGGCAGTGTAGTGATATGAAAAAAAAAGAGATAAAAGTAGAAAATGTTGGCACAAGAGGTAGCTGAGGAGTATATGGGAAGGGAAGGATTATATAGAGTTACATAAAATTTAGTTTCTCCCGTAACAGTCCTGCCACTCCCAGTGCCAACAAGCCCTGGGTGTAGAAAATGTTGGCACAAGAGGTAGCTGAGAAGTATATGGGAAGGGAAGGATTATACAGAGTTACATAAAATTTAGTTTCTCCCATAACATCCTGCCACTCCCAGTGCCAACAAGCCCTGGGCTGCACAAAACAGAAGCACTGACCATGGGGAAATGGACCACTATGACAAACCAGCCTTTCCAAGAGAACTGCAAGGATGAAGCTATACCTCCTCCCAACTACCCATCTTAAGATAATCCATGAGATTTCCATGGCCAGTCTTGAGATAGAGAAGCCAGAAAACAAATGCTTTATAGCAGGTAGAAAACTACCGATGATCTCACTCACGTAGGGTTTTCCAAGCTGAGGTCATCCTTTGCAAGGCTACACAAACTACGTCAGCAAAAGACAGAAACAGTCGAGTAACCCACCAAACCTGTACCCTCCATTGGTCCATGGAGATACAGCTCAGCTCTCAGGGGACCAATTAGAGGAAAAAACAGCACCAGTGTCAAAAAAAACCCTCATGTACAGCTGCGAAATTAGAATCTTCTTTGTTTATTAGACAAAGTAATTTGTGACTGAATTAAGCTGCTTTATTGAATCAGCATAGGGAAGTTTTTACAATGTATGCTGAGCCTGCTGAGACAGAAACAGGTGAACAGAGTACAATGAAGTATGTCTTTCATAATAGAGAAAACATACACTTGTTCTTTAAAATAGTAAGAGCGACTAAATTCAATCTTATTTTTCCAACACTGGACATAGCTCTGGGGTAATACTGGCAGTGGGTGGTTTTTATCCCTTTGTCTTTTAAGAAAAGTTTCCATTTAAAGGAAAGAAAATTAAATGGTATAAGTGCATACAGAAGTGCTGTACTGATATTACAACTAATAGTAACTCCTCACTTTTCTGGGAACATCTGAGCTGTAATATTACTTTGGCCAAAAGTAAGAGTCCACCACCTCTTGGAGGTCCTTCAAAACATTTTACCATGACTAAGCAGAGCAAATAGAGTGACAGCAGTTGCATTTTACTAGGCCCTGAATCTGACTAAAACAAGCCATCACCACCTTAACAGCTTAATGACCAGAAAGTGAGACACGTTTCCTTTAAGGAGTTTGTGTATGCTAGTGTTTCCAAAATTGTTTTATTTAACAGCTAAAATAAATGGGGATGTATTTGATGACATCTGAATGTATGATTGCATCCCAAACAGATCTCAGGTTTCTCTGAAGAAAACTGAAGATGAAGTATCAGTGATAAAATAGATGCAAGACACAACATACTGTGAAGCTATTAAATAGTTTAATACTAAAATAGCTGCAAAATTGAAGGAAATATAAATAGCAGGAAACTTCCAAAACCAGAATGGCAAGTGAGACATCACTCCAGGTAAACGTCCCATTGTTCCTGTGTCCCAGTCTTATTTCCACAGAGATATGAACTCTCAATCTTCATCACAGAGATGCCTTTTCCCCCAAACATAAGAATTCTATGAAGTTCTTGTGCGTGTCAACAACTATTTAGCGTCTCTAAGGTTAAAAATCTCAATAATGAAGAGATACAGCTGAACTGTAATACAGAAATTATGTCAAAAATCCAAACATAACAATTCTATGAAGTTCTTGTGCGTGTCACAACTATTTAGCACCTCTAAGGTTAAAAATCTCAATAATGAAGAGATACAGCTGAACTGTAATACAGAAATTATGTCAAAAATCAGTCACGGCACCATGAAGTGACAAGTTCTTTTTTTTTTGTATTTCAAATGAAGGTGGTCTGACACTAGGCTCCAAAATTCTTGACTATAAGCAATCCAAAATGGCATTTACAAACGCTATGCTACTCTCCCAGGGCTATAACATTTGCATGTATCACTGTTGCTATGTTATTGCAAAAGAGGCAAAGAACATGCCAACTCAACCGAGCAGCACAACAAAGCACCCTCACTCACAAAAAAAAACCCCATTAGGAAACCACATTCTCTCTAAGTACACACCAAAACTGTAGGCCACTAAGACAGCATTTCCTGCTGTCACACAGTACTTTGCTAGGTCAGTGGTTAGTGCACACATGAGGATAAGCACTTCATTTTTTTTCTTTTGAAACATCCTATAGTTTCAAGAAAGAGGAACTTCCAGAAAACAGCAGAAGTGGAGCTCTACCTGTTGGGTGTTTTTTTTTTTTCCCTCCATACTACATGGCTATTTTTCTAGCTGCCTTCCGTACATTTATGACACTTGAGTAGGTTTTTGGAATCAAATTTACACTTCAGTATGGCTTTCCTGTTTTGCCATCTATCTGCAGCATTAGCAGTTGCCATTACATGGCAGACAGTTCTGTTCTAGGGCAATGGCTCCTTAGGAAGGGAGATGCAGAACTGGCTCTCAATCAGCTGCATACATACAGAAGCCTGTTGCACCCAGCATTTTTTAAACACAGCCAGAGCATCCTCATATCATCAGCCTCACTTCAACAGTAAATTTGAAAAGAGCAAGTCAAAAGTTACTTGTTTTTCCAGGCAGATGGTCCTTTTCCCAGTAGGATACCTACACGCAATTTCAGGTTCCCAAGTCTCAATACAGACTTCACAAGACTCTCTACTGCAGGGAATTCATACTCTTTTGTGAGTTTGTAATTCTCATGGGTAATGAAAGGATAGAAACTGAATATGAAAAGTCACCATATGTCACCTGGAAGCTTTGCTTCCAGTTGTTTGCAATACTGCTTAGCACCAAGGATCAGCAAGCAAGTAACAAGCCAATCCTGAATTCCCCACTCTATCACCAAAACTAATGCTAATTTTTCCATTTAATGGGAGCACAATCAGACAATTAACTCTTAATGAGCCAAGCCACCATTGATTTAATTGCAAATATTACTGAAGAAAACAAAAACGTTATCTTGTTCCTATGTTAGCAATAAGCAAAGCAGTCAGTTTAATGTCACTGAAACTTAATGTCTTTTTGGCATCGATACTGGCATGGTGCTCTACAAGGAATTGTTTTGCAGACATGCAAATAAAAAAGTGGTAGCAACGTGCTGAAAAATCTCACCTGCAGTCAGAAAGGGGAAGAATTTGCAAATACATGATCAGAGTGGAAATACAATTGGTTTGTTATATTTTATGCTTCAAATCTTAGTGATTTATAAAGATACAAAGAATGTTGTAGTATATTTGTTACCAGGGTAAAGGAACATGCAGGATATTATGTCAAATCCTAGGAAGACCTAAGGCCAGATCATATTTTCATAATCATACTTCACAGTGATGATGGCATTTGAGGCCAAATACCTCTGTGTAAGAGTCAATGTCATAGAATCATTTAGGTTGGAAAAGACTTTTAAGGTCATTAAGTCCAACCATTAACCTAGCACTGCTAAGTCCACCACTAAACCATGTCTCTAAGCACCATATCTACACGCCTTTTAAATATCGTTGCATCAAAGATCAATAGGTCTTCTAAGCCACTAACTAGGGCTATCTCATCGTGCATTATCCACGATGGTGAAAATCTTTGGAACACTACTGGGGCTCTGGTACCACCCACACAAGAATGCTAGCTTTGTATTAGATAATTTCTTATCATTGTCTTTACTCTGGATTACTGTTAGGCTAACAAAAGAGTAAATACAGAACTTGTATGATCTACATTTTAAACCACCTACTCTAAGCATTTATGTTCTATATCTTGTACGCATATATCTAAATACCACATGGAACAAAATAAAATCATCTTTTTCACTACACTTTAAAAAAAAGAACTATGGAAATTAGTTAAAAATGTAAAACTAAAAGCAAACCCCACACTGGTTTCATAGATGCAAGTTACAAGAAAAGTGTGAAATAGTCAAATTAAAAAAAAAAAAAATCAAAGTAAACATTTGTTCTGGGGAGAGCCTGAGAGTGTTCCAAAAGAAATACAAAGCTATTTTAATTTGGGCTTCACTTCAGGTGACGCACTGAAGTACTTAGGTGCAAGGACTGGCTTCGGTCCATGCTGCCAAAACGTAGTGAGGCTTGACCTAACATCTCTTTCAGAAGCTTGAAAACTAAGACGGGATGGTCACATCTAGCATTTGTCATTTTGCCAAGGATGAGGGCAATGAAGAGTGGATGGGAAGGTGAACGCTTTGGATTAAAGGATTTTGTGTGCCACTCACTCTTTAGCCTCAAATCTGCTGTCGAAAGCAGAGACTAACGGAGTTGGCAGTGAGTTATGAAAGAAAGCTTCATCTTTCTCTTTGAAGGTTGGTATCTTAGTCTGTTTCCTCACATAGAAGAATATTCATCACCAAATCTGCTCTTGAAAATGGTAATATTTGAGGTGGGAAGTGAACTGGCTTTAACTCTGATCTACATTTACATCAATCCCTTCTTCTCGTAAAGTATCAAAAATGACAGAGGCAACTTCAAATCCTAATTATGATGACCTATTTTACCCCCTCAGTGCATTAGCCACCACGGTGAGAAGGACAGAGCATCCTGCACCACTGAATCTGTGGGAGATGGGTGTTCAGCCTGGAGCAGAGTGTACCTACAGGGTACTGGGGTGGAGTGAGAAACCCATCAATCTCCCAATGTCTGCTTCATAGTCATTACCTAGAAATTTAACAGTTCATTTTCATCAAATTGAAAGTTCTGCTTTGGAAGATGAGAGACAAACATACATTTCACTTCAACAATGAGAGACTCTTTGGGAAGCAGAAAGTCTCATCCCACTTATATCAGCAAGTGGTGCAATAGTAAGATAGCTACAATTGAAAACATTAAGTTAGAGAGGACTTTAAGAAGCAGCAAAAATTTATAAGGAGTATTTAAAAAAAGAAATCAAGACCAAGGAAACAATTTCATCTTTGAGATGCTTTGATATTGAAATGTCATTAATTACTTCACTAGTTACAGACAATGACAGCAAAACCCCTAATAAAATTAAACCTTGCAGCTCTGTAGTATTCATATACTTATTTTGAGGCAAAGGAGAGTAAAAAACCAAAAGGCTGAAGGCAACAGGAGCTGGGGAAAGGAGGAATGCCTAATATCATAATTAAATACCAATTAACTAAAAATTTTACTGATGTCTGTTGGTCTCTTATGCATGCATATTAAGACACAATTTGTAGGTGATGCAATTGTTTGGCTGAGTATCTGGAAGGCTGTGAGCTATTCCCCCTGTGTGTGGTCCATTTGTGAATAAGACAGCAACTGCCTTGCCTTCTCTACTCTCTCAGCAAAGACTTAATTCTCTCACTTCACTGTAACTCGTGAAAAGGGCACGTATTTCCTTGATATTGCAAACATTTATAAGACATACCAATCACACAGCTGCACCCTGCAGTTAAAAATCACTTCCTGACTGAAAACGGCAAACACCAGTGGTAGAAGCTACACTTTTACTCTTTCTTTATGCCCAAGGAAAACAATTAAAGCAGCTGGATATGGCATATGTCATCAACTGTACATGTTATAAGAAAGACATTCCTTCATACAATGTCACTTCATGAGCAACATGTTATCACAACAAAGGCAAAGTTGACAACATATGCCCGTTTGTGTTAGGAGGCACTGAGAAGACCAGTGCAAACTCCATAAAGGTCTCCTGCCTTGAGAGTTCAGTGGTGAAGTTGGCAGGAGGTGGGGGAAGAGTGCTGTGAAGCAGCTGGTTTATGATCCAGAGGCTGTGGAAAGCAAATGTCAGCATGGATAGAGGGGGAGAGGGGGTGGAAGCACAAGTTTTTGTGCATTTTACATTACTAGAACCCATCATATATACTATCAGCACCTGATCTTGATACCATGGCCTACAAGAAACTGCCACATGCAGGACAACCTACTGCTGATCCTCTGCCTTCCCAATCTAAAGAATTTTCCTGAGTTCACAGTGAACTTTATTCAGCAAAATGGCCCAATCTAAGTGTCCTGCTGACACCACCAAGACAAAAAACTTATTTAAAACATATAGGTTGATAGGTTCTGTTGCTACAGAGCAAAATTTGAAGACAAAGCTTTATGTCAGGCATATTTTCCCTGTGAATTGAGATTTTCTGAAAATACTGTTCAACAAAACTAAGATTTTGTTTTACTTTATTTATGACTTCACAACAAACATCTGTCACTGGAAAAAGACAAAACCCAAGAGAACAGTTCAATAAAGAGCTGGCAAAGCCAGCTTTCAGTGAGAAGAAAGTTTTGAAATCTCCAGCAATGTACTCGGCAATTATAGTACAGCAAAAGAATGGACGTGCAGTTGTTACTACAAAGACTTACGGGATGCTTTACTGGGTGCAGAAATCTCTTTTATCTAGATCAGCCATTAACTGCAGTAATGGACAGTAATGAAGACAAGCTGGCCATGGCATTTTAGAGAGAGCTATGATTGTTCCCAATGACAGCTTTATCAGCTTTCATGTGCTTCTGGAACATCGGTATGTGTGCCACACTGACAGCACCACACTTTCAAAACTAAAACAGAGTTGATAAGTCTGCTAGCTAACTACTGCTTATTATGCTTGGGCACATCTTCCCAAAAAGCCAGATAACCTTGTCAGCTCTACAAAGTCAAAGACCTAAAGACATTCTTTGCAAGAATGGTAGTTTGCCTGAGTATTCTGGTTAGATCTTGGGCCATTTGGTGGGATACAAGGAAACACAGACATCCACCCTTCTGCTGATACTGCACTGATGCAGTAATAGTGCTTTATGCAGCAAATAGGGAAGGTGACAGCAGAAGACAAAGTAGCAATGATTCATGTGCTGTGGGCATTATGAGAAAGGTGTTTTCAGAAAGAATTCAAAAGGTGAAATTCATCACTAGGCAAAGGGCCAGCACGAAGGACCTCAAAAGTAGCTCAAAGTGGTGCTTAAGTAATTGATGGGCTCCATGCCAGTTTTGCAGGTAAAGATGAATTTCACCTTCAAACATTGCAACAGGTTGCAAGTAGACTGGGTCAGGTCAGGAGGGAAGGACAATAATATAGGTGTCAGATTTTTTTGTTGCCTGGCAATTCAAGAGAGAACAAAGAAACTGTAAGACAGGCAATGCATTGGGCATAGTATGTTAGGGAGAGCCTTTTGTACAATTGCGTTGGTTCACTTTTCTAAAGGGAGTACCTTGTGAGAGTAAAAGTCGTAAGACCAACTAGTAAGGAGCACCTCCAACTCAAGATGGCAAAACCAGCTTTCTCAAATCAGAGATCTTATGTACCCAGAAGTGGACAAACCAACCAACCTCGAATGATTCTGTTCATTTGAAAAGCACCAAAATGCAGTTTCCCTTTTAAAAATATATTCTTATTACACTTGGATGTTTGAAAGACATACTGTATTAAAATAACTTTGGATAGTTAGATAAGACATGTATTAACTAAGCATTAGCTTAAGTTTTAAGTGTCAAAAAGAGTAATTCCAATGTGGTGCTATGCTGGTGGCATATTTCGTTCTTCAAAACAGAAATGCCTGCAGCACTTACTCTTTCTCATCTTCTCCCAATAAGGGAGCATGTGTTGCCGTGATGGAACTGCACCCCTCGGGACTGCCAGTGCACCTGAGCTCACTCACCAAGCTCATCACTCTTTCAGACTAGGTACCTTAGGGATGGTCTTAAGCAGACCTTGTTATTTGAAAGGCTGCAGATCTCCACTGTAGTATTAGCACAGCAAGACACCACTGACTATGAAATTAACTTTCTCTCCACACAAAACAGTTTTTTGAAGGAAAGATCTTTCTATCAAATTTGTAAGATAATTTATTATCTTTTTTCACTAGCTTACTAAGGAAGCAATTGAGTGTTTCTTTGCAATTATTCCATTAAGAAAACCAAGACAAATTAAAAAGGATTATCTACTTTGGTATTGGAGCAAAGCTCTGAAAGAAGTATCTCCTCCAGATTTTAGGGCCTTGCAAACCCAGATTTCCCCCTTAAGCGGACTAGCAAAATCTTTGGTGTTTGATGAACAGCAAAAAGCTCGTACTTTCTTTTAGCTACACAATGGTACTGGGGAGATGGTGTAATTATAAATACAATCACAATCATAATTTTGTCAATTTACATACATTCCCATGTGAATGACCTGAATATATGAAGCAGAACACTGGAATGACTATAGCATAAAACAATGCAAGACTCATTTACAACACTGTGTGAAAATGAGTAATTAAAAATACATACACAATTACATAATGAACAAGTGGTTTTTGTAAAAATTAAACATGTTGAAAGTTAAAATCACAACAAAATTACAGAACCGATCCTTCTTAAGCTTGTTAAGCAAGCAATGGTATGCCTTGTTGAAACAGTCAAGCTGTGTCAGCCAGCACTCCTCAAACTGCAGCGATATGCTGAACCAGCAGGAAGACATTCTGCACGTAGCATATCATCTCAGCCTTTAAAAACAGCTGACAATGGCTTGTAATGAAGCATGCAATTACTGTATTCGTCTTAGTCTTTAGAAATGCTGGTATTCAGAGTTTTTCCTAGAACAGACACTGTCTTTGTGCTGATAGAGATTTGCTTTATTAATCATAGGTATGCTTTCTGGTAGCAATTTTGTGATACTTGCTAATGGTGATTTTGGTGTATTTGTGGTAATCTGTAATAAAGTAGAGAAATTTAGAGGATAATGCCTCGTGTCCTTGTGTATTACAGAATCCTATGAACCCACAGTCGCAATCTCTACACACCTGCAGGCCAAGTAACCTTTTAGGCTGTGACAATTGCTTATTAAAACTATTCTCATATTTCACGTCAGACATGGATTGAATCAAAGGCAGAGAACAGAATGTCAGATCATGACCATACAGCATGTTAGTGGATGAAGTACACACGAGGTGTAAGTATTCAAGGAGGCAGGGAGAGGTAGCACATTACACGCTGCTCATGGTTGGTTTGGAGGACTGGCACACACACTTCCTCCGGGGCTGACTAATGCTAAAAAGCTGAGAACAGCTCTGATGTCCCCTCTCCGCACAGGCATATCATCAGTCCTGCTGGCACCAAGTTGCCTGGCACCTGTGATAGCCTCAAGAATTACAGCCATAAAAATGATAAGGATTTTTTTTTTTTTTTTAAATAGCTACTTTTACTTACAAAGCACCAGAAGCATTTAGGATACATTTTCTTGTGTCAAATTTTTGTCCAAAATTATGAAGATAAGAGTACATGAACACACTGAGACCACACATTCCCCTAATTTCACCTCTCAGAATTACAAAAAAATGGCCCGACGTGCACAAAAGCTCTGAGAGCTACTCGCATTGTAAAAACAATTTGCACCATAAATCTATATTACTGTCTATGGCAGGGTTAATAGACCTATGCCAGGGCTTTTAGAAGCTATCAATACCCTTCTCCACTTAAATCACCAGAAACACAGCACTGATAGGAAACTCCAAGGAAACTTCTTTCCACAGTACATCAAAGAATGGGCAAAAAACCAGCATTTTCTAAAACACTAATACATTTTGTTTGTTAATATAAAGCAACCTCTGCCAAAGGCATTTAAATAAGGATGATGCAGAAGTTGAGGTGAATACTTTGGTAAGCCTTACTGCCACCTTACTGCTTATAATGAAAAGTAATAAAGTGAACTAGGCACATTGCTATACCAATTTTTTTTTTTTTTACCCCATTAAATATTGATAAGAACTTACATTCCTTACCAATGCCAGTAGCAATTAATTTTATGAATGCAAATGAAATTTTAATTTTTATTCTTTGTGAACCTAAGTTTTATGCTTCTGCTTTATATTATACCTATACGAAACTTCAAACAAATCTGTAAGGTGTTATGAAAGCAAAATAATGTAAGTGCCTACCTTTTTCAGGAACCGTACTCCATAGGTAAATATATAAAGGTAAAATGTAAATCTCCACCTGCAAAAGGTACAAGAGATTAACTCTAGGATATCATGTTTACACACTTTATAGTTCAACACATGATTTCTTACAGCACTGCCAAACCACCACACCCTGGTCACGTTAACAGAAATTGAAGCAAAATTTTGGTCTGGTTTTCTACAGGTTTTGTTATCACGCATTGTGCTCATCTGCCTGCTTTTCCCAGCCTCCCATTAGCCATCTGAAAATACTGGCTAATTTCACCTAAACTTGACAGGAAAAAACAGGAAAAATTATCCTTAATTTTCAAGGATAATTAAGTTTTTAAAAGTTTCATGAAAACTAGCAGGACAGTGGAGGACAGAGGACAATTTGCATGCCTACTTCAGGGAAGTTCACTTGTTACTAGACACCAGGACAATGATAATAGTAAGTTTTATTAAGCCTTCAACATGCGAAGTCAGAGTGCTTCACATCAAGTACAGTCTTTAGTAATGATTCTAATTCTAATTCTCCATCATCCACAATGAGCTGGAATTTCACTTAGCATATTCCAGCACTTCACTCTTGGTTTTAGGGAGTGCACTTCTGTCAGATAGATATGCTGGATACAGATATATATCCATAGTTCACACCTGCTTCTGAAGAGTTTCCTTGATAAAGAATATTCTACGTTTTCCCAAGTATACACGAAATAATTGCTGGGCTTCCAGTTTTTCTTTTCAGATAGAGGCAAACTAGAAGCTAGGATCAAGATGCCACGAAAAAAGAGAGAGAAACCAGCAGGAGATTTAATACAAAATCATCCTCTCCTCTACATCTTTCTCCCTTGCCCAGTAAAAGATGACATACGGAGTATCTTCCTATCTTTTGGACCCATTATTAGCTTACAAAAGAAGAGTCAATGGAAGTTTAAGGAAATAAAATCAAAACCTCAAGCAGTATAAATTCTGAGAGGAATTCCTGGGGTGTTTTGCAAGGGTTGGAGTGACTACACAACATGCTTGACATAAGCACCAGTGAGGTACTATTCATAACGTTTATAGCAGGATGAGATTTAGCTTCCTCAGAGCGAGGCAATACTGCAGTATGAATCATCTTCAGTTACATATTTTACAGCACTTACAACTTTCTCCCCATTGGCAAAACTATTAGCTTACGGTTAATTGGCACTGAAGCATGTTCAGACGTTACTGGAATGGTTTCAAAACTGAATATGCTCCTATGTATAAGAAGGTTAATCCAAACCTTCCTCTTCAAAGCTACTTTTACAAGTATTTAGAAAGAAAGTTGTGTCATCCATAAATAGCCCTCAGACAAGTTGAGTACAGGAGAGTGTAAGAACATCAATAAGATTTAAAGTAGGATACTTCAGCTGAACAGAAACTCTCTTTTATCCTGTAGCCTCCACAGTACTGCAGAGATTCATTTATTAAATTGATATCATACAAATACCAATCCCTTCAAGGGTTCAGTCACACTAGCAACACGGCTTGCAGCTTTCATGCTGGCAGTTTCCTCAAGACACTGCAAAAAGAGAGCACGCAGGCAAAACATTAGTTGTGCTGGTAGAAACCTTCAGATCACGTGCATGGAAGGAACAGCAAGGACAGCAATATGAAGGAAGGTTTTATTTGGGTAACAATTTTCTCATTAGGCTGGTCCTACAGCTAGGAAACCTGCCATTTAACCTCAAGTTTACATATCTCATCTAGTGAAAGTTTGAAGGCTGTCACTGAAAAGAAAAATATTAGGAGGGGAAAAACTGTCTAACCTAATTTCACTGCTAAGCACTCCCAGTGCCCTTCTTTCACTTAAAAATCTGAGCAGTTACGATGAATTCCTCACAAAGAGTTTTCTTGTTTTAAAAATCCACTCAGTATCACCTTTATTTCACATTTCTCCAAGCAAAATTCGTAACATATTTGAGCTTGCTGTTGGGAGATGCAATATTCAATAGAGGAGTTCAAAGGCAGTTGAAAGTATTTGAAATATGTTACTGGTTAAGTTTTAGGTGGTAGGTCTCAGGGATTTTCCAGCCTACACGGATGTCTGAAAGACTCTGGTTGCAGCATTTGCTGCAGCTGTCACCTCAGAAGAAACAAAAAGGTCCTTTCCTGAAAAAAGCAAATTCAGAAACATCAATTTCCCAGCCTAACTTTCCACTTGCCCCCAAAGCACTGCTGCTGATGTAAATCTGTGCTAAAGCTATGGATTGCCCTGTAGGAGAATTCCTGGAGCTTCAGAAAAACCTCAGAGCTAAGAGCCACCAGGTACTATTTGGGTCTGCCACAATCACCTCACTCCAACTGTTCGAATGCTACAAAAGTGAGACTTGCATACAAGTATATGATAGTATCTGCTATTGATCTTCTTTCCTCTTTTTCCCTAACCTGCCAAACAAGTCTGCCTGGACTGAGCATCAGAAGATGAAGCAAGGCTCAGAACTGGGTCATAGACAAAGCTGGTCATGATGCTAACTTCTTCAAAAGCAAGTAATATTGGTATAAAAAAATAACATCCACAAAAGCTATTCAACAAAATTCTGGCTTGGTCAAACTGCAATAAAGAAAAATTCAGAACAAAGCAAAGTCAGAATTGGTCCCCAGCATGTTTATCATCATTAATCAGCTAACTCCAGTGGTAGCAGAGCTACAAAGGACTTTCCACTGCTCTATACCAGGCAGCTAGCTACCTTTTCTGTGGGCTCCAAAGGGGAATTCTGCTGGCTCAATACCCCAATTGGAATCTCAATCCCATACAAAGAAGTCCAAGGAGTTTCCCACATTGTTTTGACACTACTTATAGATGGTTTATTGCTGCATTTAAAGCAAAACATCCACTGGCCAAGGTGAAATAGATGAACACAAGAAGGTTTGGAAGAAAAGTAATTCTCAGTTATTAAACTATTTATTATTATACAGTAAGTTAATATATCTGGTCTAACTAGCGAAGTAACGATGTTCAACATTTTAGTACATGTTGCACATAAACTGCTAACAGCAATGATCTTAACAACTGGAGATATTTCATGTGTAACTGTCTCCTAAAATAAATTTTTCTTTAAAAAGACAAAGATGTGACTAGATGCTTGTTGCCTACAAATTAACATCTATTGAGATCTATAAAATCTACATTAAACTAAATCAACAGTTAAGCCCATTTACAGAATGAGTGACATTTATGAGGCATTACAGTCAGAAGAAATACACACATAACACATGGTAAAAATTAAGGATGTTGCTCCCATCAGCTTCAGCTGTAGAGTAAAAAAAGAGGCAAGGAGTCTATCTGTAGCCATCAGCTACGTGCTATGACAAATTTAACGGTAGATAAACCAATAATCCTTTGCACAGGGTCACACATAGATCACTATGCCTCTGAACACACCGGGAATTGAATTAGCATGCAGTTCCCTGCTGGGTTTCCTACCTTGCTGCAGGGAGCCAGTAACCTAAAACGCTGTCGATGCTTTACCGGCATTATGAGCAGTCCTCATTCCCCCTCAGCAATCTCTTTTACTTGGTAGCCTAGCAGTAACAACATCTGCCAGGCTTTGGAAAACCTAGGCTCAATTTTCTCCTATCACATCTCTCTCACACTCCTGAAGGGTTTTTGTTAGCCACAAAGTTGTCATGTGTAGGACCGTGTCCTCTTGTGAAGCTGTTTTATGCAGCAGAAAATACTCCATGACTTGGGAGGAAAGGGACAGGAACTAGCTTGTGAAGCTGCATTATTCACTCAAAAATCAACTGAAACCCATCATTCACAATCTACAGTATATATCTCTTTATCCCTCTATTGGCATCTCACTGCAGCCCACTGATGAAGAGATGCAAGCGGAGAGAAACAGTTATGATTAGGAACCACGTCCACTCAAGGTACAGCCTAGTGTCCAAGCCCCCTTAGTATTTTGGGAACTTAGGCAAAGCGTTCTTTCCCTCTGCACAGGACACCACAGAAGAGAAGGGCATCTTTCTTAAGTATGAGGTTATCAAGTCTCATTCCCAACTGAATCCACAAACTGGTAGTTGATTAAGAGAGGTCTTTAATTTATCCTAGGTAATAGTCCCAACTCTCATGGCTGGACAAAGCCCTTAGCCTGAGCACAGTCTGAATAGTCACAGAGATGAGGGAAGATGTCCAGCCAGTGGCATAACCCTCTCTAGTAACCTTTCTGATATCCTGCTCAAGGTCATTCTAAAGCATCAGCAGCTCATGCTGAATGTCGCCAGGTCACTGGGGACAGTTGTCATTTGGGTGACAGCTGCTTGTCTGCATTAGGGAAAGTGACAAACTCTACTAAAGCAGCAGTAGCAGAACCCAACAGACTAGGAAAAGCAAACCAAGATCTGTACTAAGATATCTTTGGTTCCCCTTTCTCCCCAGCAACACTTGCTGCCCAATTAAAGCAATACAATGGAGGCTACTAGGTGAAGCCACCCTATTGTGAGCAACCACCATATCCATCCACATTAACTAAAGATGACAGCTGAAGCTGCTCTGTTTTGGGAGAATTTGCTCTGGCCCTCAGACCTGAAACACTCCTCCAGTCAGTTGTACAGAGATAAAAAATTTGAATGACCCATGTACACACAAAGCATGCTGCCTGAAAGACTTTTTAAGTTAATTTAAAACCAGCAAACCCAGATGAAAGTGCTCAAGGAACAAGCGTTCTGGAAGACTTGATCCGCCTGCTTGCAACAGGGTTTACGAGGTTCACTTTACAGAATCACAGAATCATTAAGGTTGGAAAGGACCTTCAAGATCATCAAGTCCAACCATTAATCCAGCGCCACCATGCCCCTTAAACCATGTCCTGAAGCGCCACATCCACACGTTTTCTCAATAATTCCAGAGATGGCGACTCCACCACCTCCCTGGGCAGCCTGTTCCAATGCTTGACAACCCTCTCGGTGAAGAAATTTTTCCTAATATCCAATCTAAACCTCCCCTGGCGCAACTTGAGGCCATTTCCTCTCGTCCTATCACTAGTTACCTGGGAGAAGAGACCAACACCCTCGTCACCACAACCCCCTTTCAGGTAGTTGTATAGAGTGATAAGGTCTCCCCTCAGCCTCCTCTTCTCCAGACTGAACAATCCCAGTTCCCTCAGCTGCTCCTCATAAGACTTGTGCTCCAGGACCCTCACCAGCTTCGTTGCCCTTCTTTGGACATGCTTGATCACCTCACTGACCTTCATGTAGTGAGGGGCCCAATACTAAACACAGTATTCAGAGTGCAGCCTCACCAGTGCCAAGTACAGGGGTACAATCCCTTCCTAACCTGCTGCTGGCCACACTATTGCTGATACAGGCAAGGATGCTCTTGGCCTTCTTGGCCACCTGGGCATGCTGCTAGCTCATATTCAGCCAGCTGTCGAACAGCACGCCCAGGTCCTTTTCTGCTGGGCAGCCCTCCAGCCACTCCCCCCAAGACTGTAGTGTGGCACGTGGGTGTTCGTGCAC
>NW_010533824.1:0-401 GCF_000687285.1 Phaethon lepturus
GACAACAAAAAATGTTTTTACAAGTATATTATCAACAAAAAGAGAGCCAAGGAAAATCTCCAACCCTTACTGGATGGGGGGGAACATTGTCACCAAGGATGAGGAAAAGGCTGAGGTACTTAATGCCTTCTTTGGCTCTGTCTTTAATAGTCAGACCAGGTATCCTCAGGGTATTCAGCCCCCTGAGCTGGGAGACAGGGACAGAGAACACAATAAACCCCCCATAATCCAGGAGGAAGCAGTCAAGGACCTGCTATGGCACCTGGACACCCACAGGTCTATGGGCCTGATGGGATCCACCCGAGAGTACTGAGGGAGCTGGAAGAGTTTGCCAAGCCACTCTCCATTGTTTATCAGCAGACCTGGTTGACAAGGGAGGTCCCAAATGACTGGAGGCTTGC
>NW_010533825.1:0-63075 GCF_000687285.1 Phaethon lepturus
CCATCACTGGAAATGTTCAAAAAACATGTGGGTGTGGCGTTTCAGGACATGTTTTAGGGGGCATGGTGGTGTTGGGTTGATGGTTGGACTTGATGATCTTGAAGGTCCTTTCCAACCTTAATGATTCTGTCTCAGACTAGTGACTCTGGGTGGCAACACTCATTCAGTGAACTGAAAGATTATGGGCCTGATGTATTCATATAATCGTCCTATTGGGATAGGCAGAAATCAAGTTCCCCATCACTGCATTCCATGTCTACGTTGTATTCAGAGCTGGTCATGAAAAATAAAACCTTTTTCCTAGAAGTCAAAAGTGGGATTAATCAAGTATTAATCTAAACTGATGAGCCTTAATTAAAATTGCTGCAAATTTTATTATTTATATATGTGTGTAATTTTATTATTATATACACACGTGTGTGTGTATGAACACAGATAACTACATCTATAGCTATATCGATATCTGTATCACCAGCTTGGGAGCATTTACCATGTTTTCTGTTCAGAGCAATAGCTGTGGCCATTTTCCAACTTAATAACTGGGCAAGAGGAGTTGCACCACCCTCCTGGCAGTCCAGTTTCACAGAAGGTAAAGTTCCCACTCTAAGCAATGGTGCATTCAACAGTTAAGCAAAGTTAGATCACATTAGGTCTTGATTTGAAGCTCCCCTCACAGACTGAAGAATACAAACGAACAAAAATATGACTCTTACTATGAAAGAAACATAACTGACAGCATTTCTAGTGTTTTGACTATGTTTTGTAACTGTGTTTTTATGAAGCCAGGCATTTATTACTCCCAAGTTTCCATGAAAGCTGTGAATTCATTTTAATCTGGGAACTGTGTTTCAGGTACAAGGAAATATATGCTTGAGGTGAAAGAGCTGGCTGTGTCTGCAAACACCAGTGCTGTGGTGGGTTTAAGCCACTTTGGGGATTTCAGTCAAAAGCTGCTGAATACTTCTTCTGCATTGTCCCAAGTTAATGACACATTGAGGAAAACTAGTGAACTTATAACTGATTCATCCAAAGCTGGTAAGTTTGCTGCTTCACTGCTTTTTAGAAATGTCAGTGCTTGCAGAAGCAATACTAAAATTCAAGTTTAATAGGCATTAAATATGGGTCTGATGGGCTGAAAGTTTCTTCCTAATTCAATAAAAATGTGCTAACTTTTTAAAAGACCTCTTGATAAGTCACATGGAATACCCTTAAGTATGCATATTCCTTACTGATGTTTAAAATTGCTGAAAACGAAATGATCAGAAAGAGACCAACTTGGCTAAGTATTTAGCAATGAACAGTACATTTCTCTTTCAGCCTGCCTCAACAATTTATTTATGTTTTGGCAGCAATCACAGCTGAAAAACAAGTGAAAGAAGTCGAAGCACAAGCAAGTATTTTATTGGATAGGCTGAAACCTTTGAAAATGCTAGAGGAGAACCTCAACAGAAACCTGTCTGAAATTAAAGAGCTTATCAGCCAGGCCCGCAAGCAGGCAGCATCTGTAAGTTCTATCATCCCAGACTTAACTGGCTTCACTTTCACTTTTCACAGGGAAGTTCTTTGAGATAAAGAGCCTAAAACTTATTGTCGAAGTACCTGGTTGTTCCATGGTCTCACTGAAGTCCAAGAGCACTGACTGATGCTAAAAGTATACTGGCAAGGGCTGTTGGTACATTTTATAGTTTTAGCTTCAAGTTTCTTAATGCATTTGGGAGTTTGACAGAACAGAAAGGCAGTAATTTATTTACTATTTACTTTTGTTTCCTATAAAAATAATGAAATACAATATGCCGGAAAGCAATCACAGAGGTAATTTGGTGAGAAAGGGACAAGTAGGGGATGGTGCTGCCTTTCTTTTTAGGAGAAGATGTTAATTTTTAAGCTTGCTTTAGAGATTGATGTGGAGTGCCTCTATATAACATCAAGTATCTTTACAATTTTTTTTTAGAAAGTGTTGATTCTATCAATAAATTTACCATCTATGCCCTGCCATGTCCAAATCTTCTTTGCAAGAAGCTGCCATGCATCCAGAATACTTTAAGACAAATAATATACTTGGTTTTAAATCTCTGCTCCCCACCTTACAGACAGCAAAAGGGAATCAACTATACTATGGACCTCATTAAACTGTGAGGGGAATATGAAAATGACTTTGCACTCAGTAATTTTTGGTATGCCTTTGGCTTTAGTATAGGTATGTTATTGCAAGGTTTAGGAAGGTTTTGTTTTAAAAAATAAATGGCTTTCAGTTCTTTCTGCAGATCTCCTTAATTATATGGTTATTGCTTCTCTGTCGCAGTCTACTGAAGCTTAATGAATCCACTGCAGAAAAGAGGCAATAATATTTTCTGAAGTGTCATAAACCACAGAGGGTCCTGGCAAGGTGAAAAGAAGTATTAGCAAAATCCCCTTTTCCAATTTTGAGAGTTTGTTCTCTTGCTTTGTAAATTTTTACTAGTGGAGAGAAACTCTATATATCCTTGTCTATATGCATATGCACACCGGCGCTTTATGTGTTTAGCTGTTACAGGCATATTCAATGAAGTTGATGAAGTTAAGGCTTTTCTGTCGTTACAGTGGGTTTTCTGTCATTACGCTACCAAGCTCCTTGAAGCTTGGCTGCATTTAGCTTGAATCAATGTCCTACCAGTATACTAGACAGTGGTCAAAGGAGTTAGTGGTATGACAATAGAAATATGAACAGAAAAAATCTTCACTTAATCTTAAAAAAAATTAACTTGTAATACATTCCCAAATGTATTTTTTAAATAATCATGTAAACTGTGTTGTAAAACTTTGAAATAGCCAGAATTATTGTAGACTGTCTGCCTTTTGATTTTTTACAATTTTTTTTCTCTCAACATAGACTAAAAATTACGTTTTGTGTTTTTTGTTTTTTAAAGGTTTTGAATTTCTGTATTTTCTGGTATTATTACAGTGGCTTTTACTGATACATGGGCTTCTGACCCAAGATTTATTGTTATTTTCTGAGGTATTTGAATAGTTTACTGGCTTCAAATCTCCTAATTGAATGAGTGAATTATGATAGATTTAATTAATTTTTATTTGTGAATCTCTTTGTCAAGTGATACCTTTGCTGAGATCTAACCCGGGTAGCAATACTTAGATTGCATGAAAGTGTCTTGGAGAAAGGTTTGCATTTTTTGGTCAGAAGCTAAGTACATATTCCAGAAATATGTGCTGTGTACACTGAGACTTGTTTAGATTCCATTTCTTCCTTTCCCCCACCAGATTAAAGTTGCGGTATCAGCAGATAGAGATTGCATTCGTGCCTACCAACCCCAAATTTCATCTACAAATTACAACACCTTAACACTCAACGTGAAAACTGCTGAATCTACCTGGGTAGCAATGGAAAGGTAAGTTTCTGGTGTACATTTACTGAAGGTGATGGTAGTCAGATGTCTTAAATGACCATATATATGTTTTTTCCTACTTGACTTAAAACTAAGTATCAAAGTGAAGCCCCTTGCAGACAAACGTGTTCACTAGGGGAGGAAATATTTTTGTGCCTTAGATTATTCCAGAGATCTTCAAAGGCAGAGAATAAAACCACCTGATTCTTTAGCACTGCCCTCTTGGTTATGTCATGAAACTCTGCCTTCCTTTTCCCATGCTGTGCATTAACCTCATGGAGTGCATCACTTTATGTGATGCTTTCATATAGCATGCTGGAGTATATCAAGCAATTTGCCTGGTATCACAAAGTACTTGAATTTGGTCCTCATGAGCATGATGTATCCACCCACTTGAAAAGGAACATGATGGCTCACTGTCACATTGCCTTCCTCTTCCTTCCCTCTGTAATCACAGAGGGAATGTGAATAAATGCACAGCTATTAGCTCCTTGTGGCACGCTATCATATGATAGTACTTTTTCCACAGGCTGGTAGGTCACTTCACATACACTCAGAAGTGCATGTTTCTGTATATCTATATGTGTGTACATCACATGTTTTTATATATCTGCAAAGAAAACATTCACCTACTTGTATATAAGCTTGGGTTTTTTTGATTACATTAGAAGTAAAAATGAGTAAAAACTTACTGGAACTGATTTTGCTAAAAGTCAACTCCCAGCATATGAATCCTATATAGATTCATAGACGCATGAATCTGGAAACATCTCTCAATGTTACATGTTAAAATACACAGAACAGAAATTACATGTGCGATGCCATGTATTAGAATAAGTCCTGCTGTTTTTCAGACAGACTTCCTCGCGGTAGAGATGCGACGTGGTAAGGTAGCTCTTCTTTGGGATTTGGGCTCTGGATCAACAAGAGTGGAATACCCTGATTTTCAAATTGACAACAACAAATGGCACAGAATACATGCAACCAGGTAATTAAAATGAGAATGGCATGAATGTTAGATAGGAAGATTGATTTTTTTTTTTTTAAATGAGATGGCTGTACTGTAGAAACGTCCAGCTACTTAGTGAATGAACTTGGCATAAACAACACAAACCATCTTCTGAGTTTTCCAGTGACAAGTTTTTTCTTGTCCTTAAAAAGATGAGCCAATAGTATGTGTTGATTAAGCCTGATGATTTCTGAAACTATTAGTATTTGTACTTGGCAGGTTTGGAAAAACAGGTACGCTCAGGATAGAGGAAATGAACTCCAATCAGAAGCCGTCATCTAAATCTGCAACTTCTCCAGGGACAGCCAGCATACTGGATGTTAACAAATCAACCCTAATGTTTATTGGAGGACTTGGAGGGCAAATCAAGGTTAAATTATGAGATCAGCATTCTGTAAAATGTTTTTCTTATGTTTGAGATATACTTTTAACTTAGAAATAATTGCATTAATTGGTTAATTAATCAAGAAATGCCAGATACTCTGAGCATAAAGCAAAGATGCTCTAAGGATGTTCTAGTATGCTGAAGTTAATTTTCCTTGGAAATTTTTGCATTAGTGTTAATCAGGACAGGCTGTGTGTGCATACATGATGCATAGATAAGGCACAATTAGTTTGTGTTTTGTTTCCTTCTTCCATGGCTGCTTTTAGTTTGCTGTTGTTATGCATGCCATGAGGCATGTAAGTAGGTCAAGGACTTAGGTATTTTACTCTTTTACTTGCTGCAAAACGAATCTATAATGATTTAAATTATAATTGTTAATAGTTATGCTAAAACATGTTGTTCTTTTATTACAATTTATATCTAACAAAGTTAGAGTTCAAGGAAAACAACCAAGCAAAATTTGGCTGCATATTTTTCAGAGTACTTAACATTAATTGTATTCAGGAAGTATTTCCTGTCTTATAGAAATCGCCTGCTGTTAAGGTGACCCATTTTAAAGGGTGCTTGGGAGAGGCATCCCTGAATGGCAAATCTATTGGTCTTTGGAACTACATGGAAAGAGAGGGCAAGTGCAATGGCTGTTTTGGAAGGTATTTTGTCTCTCTCTCTCTCTTTTTTAAACAGATTTAGAGTAATTTACATTCTGTGTTAGACAAAAATAATGAACTCGGACAAATTGCAGTGTTTCATTGATCATTAACTTACAGTTCTGAACACACTAATCTGAATGTATCAGTGGTGTCAAATAATTTCATTATATGGAATTATATCATTTATTAATCACTTTTTCAGAGTAGTTCTATTGCTGTGGTGTATTTTGTGTGTTGAAAGTAGGGACTGCCAGTGAACCAAACTATTTTGGAATGTTTGCTTTCCAGTAATTGCCAGCGAGACCAATTTATTCTTTCATAGGATAAAAAACAGTGTAAAGCACTCTTATTAAAAAAAAAAATCCATAGCAAAACTGTAGCCACTGAGCTTGCTACTGTTCTTGTAATCATTATGAAAGGGGATTGCAGACTGTACTATTTTTGTGTTTAAGGAACTGAAAAGAAATATGCTTGACCATTTGCAGAATGTTTCATGTAGAAACAGCAGAGGGTGCTGCTTGATTGTATGAAGGATTTTTTTACAAGTAGTGAAAGACGCTAGTAGAACAGTTATTGCAAGTGCAATTATGCAAAGCATTTTGATATATGGACGACATGTTTTAAGTAAGAGAGTGTATGTTGTAACAATTATTTTTTCCCTTAAGAAATTGTTGTGTCTTTTTCATACATCAGGGAAGAAATTTTTTTTATCTTGTATACGTCATTCCCCATGGCTAAGTCATATATTGTGAATATATATGAATGTGGCCTTTAGCTGGAATCCTTCAGTTATTCATAACATCAAGATTCAAGTCTCTTTCCACATTTTGTAATCATACTGCCTGGGGGCTGCATCAACTGATATAACTTTTCTTATATTTTATATAAAAATGACTGGAAAAACACAAACCTTCAGTTAACATTTTTAACTCTCTTTTCTACTTCCATAGCCCACAGGATGAGGACACTTCATTCCATTTTGATGGCAGTGGATACTCACTTGTGGAGAAGGCACTCCGCTCAACAGTGACTCAGATAATAATATTTTTCAGTACCTTTTCACCTAATGGGCTGCTTCTGTATCTTGCTTCAAATGGCACTGTAAGGAAATAGATGAGATTCTTAAGGTGTCAAAAACTGTGTTTAAATCACTTGATGGTTTCTTCCTTTCTTCTTTGTTATTTTTCGGCTTACGTATATTAAAAAAATTATTATCTTTGCATAGATTATCACCTGTGATCAGCATCATAAGCCAAAGGAGTAAAAACAAGAACCCTAAAGAGAACTCTTTAGAGCGAATATGCACATATACTAAGGGCAAAATTAAACAATTAAAGAATTCTCCATAGTTTGTTTTAATTCTAGACTAAAATTAATGATTATTTAACTAAAGGCAAGAGAAGGAAACAGTAAGGACAACAAACTAGTTTTGCTCAGTTGGAGGAACCTTTGCAGCATGTAAAATCTTTTGGAACTGAGCTTGCAGAAGGACAGTATTATACTGAATAGACTTATTGAATTAAATCCAGAAGATTGGAGTTCAGTAAACTGAAATTAAAGAAAATTCCCTGCAACAGCGGTATAACCTAGACCCATCTCCAGACCTGCATTGTCATGTCATCCAGTTTACCGCATGCTTAGTTGGTGGTTTCCTTTTCCTGAAGGAGGACAAAACTTTGTTTAGATGCAGATTGTTTCAGAGTCACTGCATTATTCATTTCTTTGTTATGTACTCACTGCCTGAATACGTTGTACAACAATATCTGACTTAAGTTTTTGCAGTGCAGAGGGGGCACTTTTAATTCAATTGAGAAAGTATACTGTGTGAAGAAGCTCTTTGCTTCTAGCAGAAAGAACATTGTAGTGTCTGATCATTATGCTAACAATCAAATCGAATTACAGTCAAATTCATAAAAAAAAAGAAAATGTTACATTTGTTATTTAAACCTACCTCTGCTGAGTAATCAAGCCTGATGATTCATTTAAGAATAACAAAACAGAGACATCCTTGTGAGGTACATGTAACTTAATTTTGCTAAATATAGCAAAGATAAGTGTATTGGGCCTAACAAATAGTCTGAGTACAAGAGTTACCAAAGCTTTTTCACACAGTAGCTCAAACCTGCCAAGGATGCATCCTTTTGGAAGATTTTATTTTCAGGAATTTAATCTGTTGGTTGTTTGCACTTTTTTTTTTCCCCCCTCCTCTCAGAGAGATTTCTTGTCCCTTGAGCTTGTTGATGGCAAAGTGAGACTGACTGTTGATCTAGGTTCAGGACCACTTGCTCTTACAACAGAAAATCGTTACAACAATGGAACATGGTATAAAATTTCATTCAGTCGGAACAAGAAACAAGGTAGGCTATAGACTGAAAAAAACAGGCGTCTTCACATTTACAAATACAAATATCTAAGACAGCCACAGTGATCATCAGTGCAACCAAATCTGGTCACTTCCAATGCAGTTTCTTTAGCAGCCACACCTACGTTACTTTGCTTTTAGAAGGACAGCAGTGAAAACCTTGTGCTTGGTTTGGCACGTCTTATAAAGAGCAGGTAGTGCAGAAGCTGCCAGACAAATAGATAACAATAGTCTGTAAAGAGAAAGATCTTTGTCCAAGTCTGTGTATCAGGGATCATGTTTTCTCTTCTGTGTTTTAATAGTAGCTAGTACAATGGTATTTTGGGGCCTATGTTTTGGAAGTAATGCGTTACAAATAATATATGTTAATAGCTATAACATATTCTCAAATATATATTTACCTGTAGACTTGCCCAGATTTGGGTTTGGCATAGGAGAATGAATGAGATTAACAGAATAGCTGGAAGTGCAATAAATGGCTCACCTTAAAAAATAAGAAGATTGTCCATACATGTTTGAGTCAATGAATACATTTTCCTTTATTAGAGACAAGATTGCCAAAATGGAAGAATGTGTTATTGGTGTCCTTCTCCAGATCTTTACTCTCTTTTCTTTGCAGGAATTTTGTCAGTCATGGATGCATATAACCTTAATTATAAAGAAACCAAGCAAGGAGAATCTCCTGGGGTTGCCTCAGACCTGCACCGCTCTGATAAGGACCCAATCTTCATTGGTGGACTGCCAAGATTGAGGACTATGAGGTAAAGTGTCCTTTCACTTTTCCCTCTTTACTAAGACCCTTGTAAGTAGAGGGAAAGATTTTAACAAACTCTGCGATCTCCACTGAAATTAGTGAAAATCAGTGAAGTCTGAATTTTAGTTTATGGCCATAATATATCTAATATAATTCTGTATACCACTGAATTACCTGTCACTTGCCTTCAAATTCTAATACGGTGCTTTTCGCTGGTAGGTCTCACACTGCAGTTCAGATCAGAGACAAGCTTCTGTTTTTCCCCTCTGTGGGTGATTTCTACGACAGCAGCTGCCAGAGCAGCCGCCTGTTCTTTGTGTCAGACTGCAGCAAGCGTTCTGCACTGCTGCCTGGAACAATGCTCCTTTGATCTCTACCTGTCTGAGCCTTGTGTTTTCCAGCTGGCATTTATGGGCAAAACTGAACTTCAGCATAGAAGTTCTACTTCAGAAAGGAATTCTTGTAATTCAGTTTTGAAACTTGGAACAGAGGAGGAACAATTGTGAACAGGTCAACAAAACCGTTATGAATATATATTTTATAGAATTTCTCTAGTTTATACCTTTTGTATTACACATCTTTGCTGAAGTTATAAAGTCACATTTCTTCCAGTGGCTTCACTTTGAAAGGATAAACATGGTGAAAGAAAATCTAATTAAACTGTCTGCATGCTCTTGACAATAAGGTAAATTCCAGGACAATATTGGTCTCTGTGCAGTTATTGCAGAGGTGCAGATTTGTTAATCTTAGCTGGCAAAGGAGCCTGTAAGGGATTATGGCAGGACAGCCTTAGATTTCTCTGACTTAAACCTGGAACCAAATTAGGCATCCTTCAGACTTAAGAAATTAAAAAGAATTGCCAGGGAGTAGAAAGCTATAGTCACCCTCTCACATAAAAATCATTACATTTCAGCTAAAAATTCACCTTAAAGTTTTGGAAAATTACCTGGCCTGGTAACACAGCACTACACACTTGAATGTTTCCATTTGGGGACAATGTTATCTGACTCTTTAAGATCAGATTAATATTTGCTAAGAATAAAACCCAAATTACCATGTTTTCACTTACACTGGGCTGACTACACCCTTTAAAACAGATCTCTTACTGAAGAGAACTTAATCATTTCTCCCAGGAGATTCCATATACTACTCTTTGGAAAAAAAGCTTTGTTTTGTGTTTCAGGAAAGGTCTTAATAGTAGAATGTATGTGGGATGCATCAAGAATCTGGAAATATCCCGTTCAACCTTTGACTTGCTTAGAAATTCATATGGAGTAAGAAAAGGCTGTGTATTGGAGGTAGGAGACTTTTAGGTTTTGTGACCTGATGTTTATTGTTGTTGAACAATGAATAGTAATGTTTGTGAAAGAATATAGTGAGTTGAAATGGGTTTATCTTGAAAAATTCTAAGATAATCTAATCTGTACTTGAATTTTTTTTTTTTTTTTTTTTTTTGCTTACTGGGTGCTATGTAGGGACAAAGTCGGTAATTATTTCTCTTCCTTATAAAATAGCCTATTCGCAGTGTGAATATCTTGAATAATGGATATATTGAGTTGGTACCTAAGTCTTTAAGCCCAGAATCAGAACTGATGGCAACTTTTGCTACAAAGAACAGCAGTGGCATCATCCTTGCTGGACTCAGCAGGGGACTGGAAAAGCGACGACGTAGACAAGCACATTTGGCAAGTACTGAAAACAAAGTTTTGTTTTTTGTTTTGGTTTGGTTTTACCATTTTGATTTTGTAATATCAAGTCAGGTTTTTAATGACTGTAACTTGCAAAGAATGAGAAATAAAAAAATTGTTTGGCTCAGGAAGGCCCAAATGCAGAGGCTAGGTGGGGAACAGAGGTTGTAGCAGAGGAGAGGTGAAGGATCAGTTAGTAGAGACCTATTACAGTTACTAGGACCCAAAAATGCTTTTGCAACAAGGAGGGAAACTGCACATGAAATGCACACAGAATATTACTTTCAGCTTCTGCTAGTCAGAAGAAGTTATTGAAGGATTTGAGATGAACAGGTATCTCATATCTGGTGGACTGTTTTGGAGCTCCTGGAATCCAAGAATAAAGTCTTAGTAGGAATACCTGCCCCTTCTTATTTCCTTCCTCTAGAGAGAGGGGGAGTGTTGTAAAAAAAAAAAACTCCTGCATTTTACCTGAATTTTTAGCATGACCAGAGAAATTTCCATCTTTCATGTTTTCTGTTGGAAGGCTTTGCACTCTGAGAGGTACCACTACGTGCCTACCAGTCTTTGAGTTTCATTAAAAAGTTTGTTTACAACAAAATTGGAGATAAATTTTTCCGAAGTATGTTTTATTTAAACACTGAATGAGTGACAGGAAATTGAGTTATAGTTAAAAATTAATCTTCTGATTAAATCCACAGCCCTTCTTTTCCATCATGCTGATTGATGGTCATCTTATAGTGCATGTTAATGCTGGAGATAGAGCAAGTACTAGAAAAGTAATTCTTCAGTCTGCTAATGGAACATACAGTGATGGACAAGAGCACTCTGTCATCCTAATCCGGAATAAGAGGTACATGTGCCTGTGAACAGTACTACCTGTTTAATTACTGTATGCTGTTGTCAGTTCACTGCGCTCTCTGAGGAACTGCCTTTGCTAGCTCATTATATGGAATAATCAGGGCTGTGTTTTTCTGTTGTTAATGGAGGTGTTCTGATTTACATGGTAATTGTATACAGCATACAGCCACTGATGAAGCTGTAGTTAAAAGGTCTCAATCTTTAGACAGCTTGGGCCACGTGAGTAAAGTATGCTAAATAGTATAAGACAACAATACAGCTATCAAAATAAATTGGAAAGATACCTATAAAAATAATTTAGAAAGATATTTGACAAAACTCTACATGTTAAAAATTATCTAAAGAAGGTGATCTTCTAGTTTTAGGACATTTGAAAGGATTATCAAAGTGATACAATCTTTATTTCTTAGAACATGACATTTTTGAGGCTAAAAGGAATGCTTTTCATTTGAAAATGAATGTCTAAGGCCTTTGTTGAATGTTTTCCCGACTTTTATCTTTTTCAGGATCATAACTGTACAGGTGGATGAAAGTAACCCTGCAGAACTGAGGCTTGGTTCATCGGCAGAAATGAGCCCCTTGAATATTACCAACTTCTATGCTGGTGGCATTCCAGCAGGAGAGGGCATCTTAGGGCTAAAAATGGCTGGCTCTTTTCATGGCTGTATCAGCAATCTCATTTTTAACAAGGAGTAAGTCAGAGGGGTAACTGCCCTGTTTTGGAAAACTGTGTATAGTAGTTATTAATTGTAGTTTGTAATCTTTTTCATTACATTGTCCAATTTCCTGGTTTTTAACATAAGACAAGCATGGTACTGATGATCTGGGTATTATAACAGGCAGAAAACAGATATTAAGAGCTACATTTCCAAATAGAATTGAAAATATCTTTAATGTGTATAGAGTCACTGCACAAAATTCTCTACTACAGTTTCATCTGCATTCACAGACAGAATGGTTTTCCAAGAATATTGTCTATTAATATTGTTTTATGGACAGATTATTTGTCACTTCTCAATCTTTTTGTCCCAGCATGTCACTTCTTTCCCTTTCTCCTTTTACTAGTGTAAGAGCCTGTAAATTAGTCTCCTTGTGCTTGGGAAATGTAGGGATTTGGGATTTCATTTCTTCAAATGTGGGTTTTTTAAAAACACAGGCTTTTGTATTTCACCACTTCCATGAAGTATGAACATGTCGATATGGACAGCTGCTTTTTGTCAGAGAAGCCTAAACCAGCCATACAGCCAGAAGACATTGAGATTCAATCCGAACTTCAGACTTTACCAGTTCCCCTGAGGCCTCTTACAGATACAAAAAAAGTATGTATTACAGCAAAGCTCTGTTGCCTCTTCTAGGAAAGTGTTCAAAAGCAAGATGCATTTTAGCTTTGTGGAGAATTTTTGAAGTATGGGCTGTGTATATGTGCTTCTTCTATGGTATGGCATGGTTCAGTGAATGTGGATTTGAAATTATTATTTCTTATGGAAAAACTGTGATATAAACCTTTGTAGCAGCCTGTTGGCCTTTTGGAAGGGAAATCTAGTTGTGTTTATCATTGTTCAGGCAGCAACGCTAAAAAAGAGAAGAAAAAGTGGAGTGATAATCCCCCAGCAGAAGGACTTGACAGTAACTATAATCTTCAGTGTGTTCTTGCCAAAGCAGCTCTGTGCTGAGATTTGCATTAGCTGTGCAATTCAGCATTCACGTTTTCCTGGTCGTACACATGCAGTCACCGCTCTGTGTCAGAGAGGAGGCACAAACCATTCCAGAGATACACAGTGTCTCAATGCAGTTTGCTTGGCACCTGTTTCCTCTCACACAGTCCCTGTTCCCAAGAGAGAAGGCAGCATTACTTCTCTCCTTCTGCAGCTGCACATCTTTATAATGAAGTGTTTCCAAAGCATCCTGAAATAATTTTTCTGTGGCAACAGCAAGCAGGATTTTACACATTTCATACAACTGTGGCTATAAAAAGAAATAAGCTGTCCTTCTTAGAGCTAAAGTATAGCTTTGGCTCATACTCTGTTACTCAGCTCTCCATCCCCCAAATCATAACAAAAATGTGCATCCTCACTAAATGGGAAAATATTTCTACCAAGTCTGTAAGATTTTTGCACTGAAGTTGTACTCTGTCTTCCAGCTTTTGTTATCAAAAGGGCTATCAAGACAAATGGTGAATGAATGCTTCTCAAACTACAAACATTTTGTGTTTTCATGTGGCTCGGTTTTGCTCCTTACCAAGTTCTGCGTAGGCACATTGCCACTCAGCACTTGCTTGTTGGCACCTGATACTATTCTTCTTAATCAAGTCCTTTCATTAACAGGTAGTTTGTACAAAAGATGAGCTTCCTGATCATGTTCAAGGTGCCCATCAGTTTGGACTCGCCAAAGGCAGCCACCTGACACTGCTTTTCAATCAGTCTACTGTTAGGAAGAAGTGAGTATATCCTCAATCACACATACACGCAGTGTGTTGTCTTGTATTGAGCTGCAAGAAGTGCAATAATGGTTTTAATGAATGATCACTGCATTACGAGCCTTGAGCATAGTTCTTGCTTCAGGTTTCTCTGGGTTCCTCATGGAAGAAGGTATCACAACCACCACAGTGCAATTAATGTGTCTTTCTCAGGTTTGTGGTAATGAGTTTAACTCATGGTCAGAATTCTGCATTTTTTTTTCCCCCCCTCGGACTTAAGAGCCCCACTGTATCTTCTGTAAGTATTTTGATGTCTGTTTTCCACACACAGAGCTCAGCTGGTCCCTGCTCCTTTGACTGATGCAAATAACATTTCATCCTTTCCTCTGGATTTTCTGCAATTGCACCTTCCATGTCTGCTTCACTCCCCAGGTCACTGAAGGAGCTAAGACTACTGAGAAGACTCATTCTGCTGAGACTTAACATGTGGTAGCCACTCTGCCACTCTTACTTGTTTGAGAGGCTCCCAACAAGGTCCCCAAAACACAGCCTGCAAGCCACGTGCTCATGCTTCTTTCAACTCAGGAAGCCTCTGCAGGCATTGAGAAAAGAGTCTTTTTTGCTTCTAGCCCTTCTGTTGTAACTATTTAACATAAGGACATTGCAGAGGATCGATGCTATGTAGTCTGAACCTAGTGTGTCCATAATAAATGGCTCAATCAGCTGCTCTACCTTTCAAGCCTCCCTCTGTTCTCAGTCTGCCCATTATATCCCAGCAAGCCTGGCTAATTGTAATGGATGCCACCACAATATCCTGGAATTCGTTCTTTTCCTGGGGCAATAAGCAAGCTCGAAGCTGCAAACAGCTGAGCCTGTCCCTCTTAAAGTCCAGCTCACTCTTGTGTCAAGCACTTTTTCTGTCTCTGACAGGTACAGCAGTGATTTCTATTATGAAATACATTATAAGTCATGCTTTCTTAGAATCAATACAAATTCTACTTTTCTGGCCTTTATAATAATAAATTTTCTTTCATAATAATAAATTGGTTGAGGCTGTTCTCTGCCTCCAGAAAAGCTTTTTATCAATGCAGAAGAAATATCTTTCAGTAACACTGAATTTTTATTGTCTAGACTTTCTGTCCAGCTGAATCTCAGAACCTTTGCCTCCAGTGGCCTGATTTACTACATGGCTCACCAGAACCAGGTTGATTATGCAGCCCTACAGCTTCATGGGGGACAGCTCTATTTCTCATTTGATCTAGGCAAAGGAAAAGCAGTAGCTTTTCACCCTGCTGTTATCAGTGATGGAAAATGGCATACGGTAGGTAGTCACCAATCTTGTACTCCATTTTCTCTTCCCGGGAGTTACTGGGGTGATTTTTCCCTGCCTGCCTTGTACGCTTTCTGTGTTGCAGAGGCAAACAGGTTTTAACCCCATCATGAAACAATTCAGCTAACTTGTGTTTAAGTATAATTATTTGCCTTTAAAATTCTCATTAGTTATTTGATTCCAGCATCCAACTACTGTCAAGTGCCTCAGATTATTTAGAAATAAAATAGTTCACCAACTATGTCATAACGGTAATCTTCACCAGAGAAGAACCCAGCAGAGAGGTCTAGAAAGCCTGACTTTTTCCACAGTGAGCTTTCCATGCAGTATGTCACCAAAGACCTGCAACTGAGTGTGTGACAGGGTGAAAGATTTGTGGGTGCACAGTTTCTCCTTTTTCCCACTTATTACTTAATACCTGAGCATGTCATAGCAGCTAGTGCTAATAGGGAAGCACTCTCTTTCCTTTCCTTGGTTGATGCAACATGAGAAAGGTAGACATTTGGAATGAATGGACGCTGGAGGGGAAGGACTTGGCATACGGAGAGTTTGAGGAGAAATTATAGCTACAGCTTTCAGCTGTCATGTAGCATTCAGGGCGTTCTGTACCAGACTCTGTGTTGGCCTCTATTGGCCCAGTTCCTCTGAGCAACCCACCTGCTGCTGGCTCTGGCTTTCTTCATGAGAAATGACTGTGATGATGTCTGCTTGAGTTTTAAAAGTAACTGTGACCGTATTACTTTTTCTTAAGGCAGGTGAGCATGACAATATTCATCCTGCTAAGCTTCCCTTCCCTTGTCCTTATGTGAAGCCTTAACTCCAGAGAGTGGCTTCTGTGGGACAAAATGATTGATGACACAAAGCTGCCACCTCTCCTAGGTGCCTTGGGAATCAGCAAAGTGTTATTTTTACTTTTCATATATCAGCAGAAGAAAAAACAGCAAAAACTAACATAAAGAAAGAAAATGTGAACTTCTGTCAGAGAGATATCATAGTTAAGCTGTGCTGCCTACCTTGAAAGGACGATCACTCCAGGATTTACAGCTGCATGTTTAAAATTAAATATACTCACATAAAACTCATACTCACCGTATCCACTTGTTAAGAGGTGAACAGGTTCCATATGAGAACTGATCTGCCTTTACTACCCAGGACATAAAAACATGAGCTTGAACCTTTTTTTGGAGATTAAGACTGAGTCACACCATTTCACAGCTGGGGGTGATTATTGCAGTAGCTCTGCAATCGGTTCAAGCTAATACGCATTGCTGCTGAAAGAAGCACTTCTTTCCATTCTCTGCCATCTGCTCATATCACCCTGCTGTACCACTTTTATCCCCTTAGCAACCCAAATGTTTGTGAAACCTCGTGTTGAACCTGGTTGGGATTCTGAGTGGGACTAAAAGTAAGGAAGAATAAATGGCTAGCTGATGTCAAATAAAGTCCATCATCTGCATATGAGTAATTGCTTTAGTGCAAGGAAGGCATAGGGGCATGAATGAACAAGATGGACAGAACTGGAAAGCTTTTTTGTCATAGCAAATTCAGCACTGCCTATCATAAAATTATAGCGTAGGAGTGTGCCCTTCAGAGAGCTAAGGTGGCTCAGCTGGTGGGCAGCACAATAACTGCAGAAGACCAGCACAGTACTCCCCTCTTCAAACTCAGTGATGTACTCATATCCTAAGGCAATGAACTAGTGGTTTTAAATAATGATTGTTAAGATACTGAAAAACTTGGCAGGACAACATGCAATCATTGTGAGCCCTTGGGGAGGTAAGGAAGCAGTTTAGCTGCTCAGTTGCGTTCTGAAATGGCCTCAGCCTCACAGTGACTTTCAAGAGGATGCCTCAGTAAAATTGTCTTGCTTCTTTGACTAAATGATGACTAAGTAACTGATTCAGCTTACTGATTCATGTTTGCATGCTCTCATTTTTTCCAGATAAAGACGGAGTATGTTAAAAGAAAAGGTACAATCATTGTGGATGGACAGGAATTGGTAGCAGTCAGTGCTCTGGGAGATGGTAGCACTTTGGATGTGGAGGGGAAGCTCTATGTGGGAGGACTCCCATTAGACTACGTGCCGAAGAATCTTGGGAACGTAAGAAGATTTGGGGTGCTGGGGCGTCTCTGACATTTTGCAATACTAGAATGAGTGTATCGAACCCATCTAATTCAGTCTCTGGCAGGGGCAAAAAAGTACTTAGGGTAAGGAACAACATAGAAAGTAATGACCCTTTACCGGATAAATCTTTCCAGCTTTCTATGGCTTAGCAAGCCTAGCTAGAGCTTGTATCCTTGTGTTTTAGTAATAGCCCGTAACAAATTTTTTTCTATCAATCCCTGTGTTAAAAATGGATAAAGAATATAAATTACTGTGTTTCACAGTGTAAGATAAAAATATGACCTAGAATCTCAGACATTTTGGTACCTAAGTCCTATTGTATTCAAATAGGAATTAGCTGTCTTAAAATATCTCTGAAAGGGCTGGGTTTAGCTGTCTGAGATTAAAACATAATTTTTACATATGCTTTTGAGGGTAGGTTTTTGCCACCTTCCTCCTTGTGCAGCCCATTATCTCAGGGAGGATTCAGGTGATAACGACAATGTTTCTCAATTCCAGGGCATAGTTTCTTCATCCATGCTTTATAACTGGATAATGAGGCTAACAAATATTTTAATACTTTGAATCTGTAATTGCTGAAAATAGTAATAGTAATTCTAATGAATCTTTGCTGGATAGAACTCTGGTGATCTATACTTGCACAATGTCTTACAAAATCTTGATTTACTTGTTAATTTGCTGAAGTATGTTTAGAATGTCCAACTGTTGGAGGTATCCCTGCTCACATTCAGGCAAATACAATTCTTACTATATGTTATAGAGAGTGAATACTGTGTTTCTAAACAATATTTATTTTGGCATTACGTACCTTATATAAGTATATATAATACGTAGAAATGTAATAACATAAATATTTCAGATCCTGCTGGTTTTTATTCAGAGAATTTTTTATTTACAATAACACCAGGTGAATCACTAAGAGAGAATTGCAGCAGTTTGTGCTACACATTAATTCTTATATTTTAATATGTTTAGGTGACTCACAGTATTTCTGCCTGCATTGGTAGCATGACAATTAACAGCAAGCGACTGGACAACGAGAGCCCTGTCTCCATCTTTGCTGTGAATAAATGCTATGTAACAGTGCAGGAAGGTACTTTCTTTGATGGGAGTGGCTTTGCTGCTCTTGGTAAGTGTCATTAAATTAAAGCGGTGCCTTACTGAATTAATGAAAACGTACACTTTTTAGGTCTTGCTGGAACTGTGTGTAATTAATTGACCCTTCACACAAAGGGTGCCTCCCTGCATATGTATTTCTAGCTGAGTCCCTTTGTCCAAAAATGGACATTTCTGGAAAGGGCTATCTTCCACAAGTGAAAGAACTAATGATTCTAGCACTGGGAAAGAAATGAACTACCTTTTTCTTCAGCTAAGAATATCCATGCTCATTATGTTAAGTTAAGGTCTATTAAAGGGTACGGAGACAAAAGACATAGGGTACTCATGAAGTAATATGAAGGATTGCATTAGAATATGTGCTCTTTACCATTTCTTACAAATAAGATAGACTGTATTAAATCTAAATTAATGAAAGATAACTTGGGAATTTATTTTTTCCAGTATAAAATGTGGATTATGACTTTGGAAAACTTAAATTTCAGAGGTTCTACAAGGTCCTATTCTGGCAGAGTAATTAACAAGCTTTTTAGGCCTTCAGTGACAATGTATGTATTCTACTTTGTACTGTGGGTTAGAAGTCTTCTCTCAGAAGCTTATAACTTCTTTTCAGTCAGAGAAGGTTACAAAGTCCGATCTGATTTGAACATCACACTGGAGTTTCGTACGACAGCGGTGCATGGCATTCTGCTTGGGGTCAGCAGTGCTAAGGTTGATGCTATTGGACTGGAGATTGTAAATGGCAAGGTAGGCTGTCCTGTGCTGGCACACTCATTTCATGAGGCTTGCTTAAAACTGGGAGGCTAGAACTGTTGGGTAACACTAAATAGACACCAGTGAAATAGGAAGGAGGCAAAATGTCCAAATCAAATCCCCAAAGAACTAGTATGGGGCAGGCTTTCGGTCGCAAGGTTTCTCATCATCATCATATGATAAAATGTGAGATTAGCAGAAGTCACTGGAACTTTTTGCCTCTTTAATTAGTGTAATTTCTGTTAATCTGCAGCCACTGTGACCTCCTGTACTACATACCTTTTATGTTAGACCAAATATAGACCTTTTTTGTAGCTTAATGCTTTTTCCACCATAGAGCTGTGCTTGTCCTTGATAAACCTATTGCATGTACAAAGCACCCTGTTTTGTAATCCCTTCAATATTCATGAGCATTTAAGTCACTCTCTACTTCTACTGGACATCATGCTCCATAAACCTTTTAACAATCAATACATAGTTCTTCACTCATCTCCTGCATAAAAAATGTATACTTGATTGTTCTTAAGTATTTCCTTTTCTCAGGAATAGCTCATTTTTTATTCAAAACTTCCTAGCTAGAGACAGGGTTAAATATCATTGTTTCTGTGGGACATACTTTCTCAGTTAATATTTACATATTAATCCTCACCCCAGACTTGAGGAAATGTCTATTGCTTTGAGAAATAAATACATGCAATAAATCAATACATGTATTGGCAATGACAAATGCTTTCAGTCCATTCTCCTTCTCTTCAGTTAGATACAGTGGATATTCTTCAGATTTGAAGTCTCAGCTTCTGTGAGAAAATGATTTGTATTTGTAAGAAACATTGAAATACCAAATGAAGTATACCAAGCTAACCCAACAGACCATTGCATGGATAGATCTGAATCTTTTAGATTTTAAAGATACTTCGATAAGGACACACTCTATCCATCAAAGTAAAAATTAGCTTTGCATAATTACCAAACATTTATTAAAACAGAAATCTCTGCACCAGCATGATTGTGCTTTTTATCTAGGCAAATTAGTTCACGTATTCTTACTTTATATCTTTATTGGCATCTGGCTGTTTTTACAGGTCTTATTCCATGTCAACAATGGAGCTGGCAGAATAACAGCTACGTATGAACCAAGAGGCACAAATAGTTTGTGTGATGGAAAATGGCATAAGCTTCAAGCAAACAAAAGCAAACATAGCATTTCACTGATAATTGATGGGAATTTGGCTCAAACTGATAATCCCTACATCCAGTCAACATCTGCTGATACAAATAATCCCATTTATGTTGGAGGCTATCCGGGTAGGTACAATAATATTTCTCTTCCCTTCTCTCCGTCCTGCTCTCACTCTTTCTCATAAGAATGACTCTTAACACACGTGCTCTCTGCTTCCCCCACCTTCTCCCTTCCACCCCATTTCCCTTGCGTGCTATCTATCTCCCCCTCCATTCTCTGATTCATGAAGTTCATGATCGAGTTATAGTTACCATTTTCCACGTTGTTGCTGAGATCACGGCATATAAATATTTGTGCATACTGTCTTTGTGGAGGACTGCATTTAGCTGTTGAGTGTGTTGACAAGATCAGCTGAACTTGTATCACTTTCCTACAGAAACCTGCGCCTTAGTTTCTGAGGATTTCCTTCACATGGTTTGGCTTTCACGTTCTCTTTCAGACTTCACAACATCCCTGCCTGTATATGTTGAGGTGTGGTTCTCTTGCAGTCAAATTGATATTAAGGCTTTCCTTCATAATCATCTAAGTACGGTTTCTGTAGTGCTCTTCTCTGCTTTATTTTTGCTGGTGTTTCATGTCGAGGCTGTGCAGGCAGAAGCCAAGCTGCTGCAGATGAACATGTATTTCCCTAGTTCTGTGCAAATTCCCTTCTGAAGTAACTGTCTGTCAATCATACTACGATGGTAATATAAAAAGGTAGTAACACCAAAAATATATATAATTAATTTACTTTTCAATGAAGTTGTGCAACTCATTAGTTGATAATTTGAGCCAAGACAATGTATTCATTAAGAGGATTGAATATCGAACATCATGAGTTTGGCACTTCTGCAGGCATACTTTTTAATGAACACATCAGTACTGAGAGTGAGCAGGCTTCCTATGGTTTTGAATATCTTAACGCTTTTAAACATAGCATAAAATGCCAATATACATTTGTCTCCGAAGCAGCTGTTAGAGTTTATGAGTTTAGATATTTCCATTTGTGTGAAAACAGAGTGATGAGGTCGGAAGGGCAAACTCAGCTTTTAAATATTTGGAAAGCTTTAGGGATAATAGCTTGAAATGTTACAGAGCTTTCTGTTAGACAAGGTTTTTGTGCTTTATGAAAAATTAATTAATGCTAATTAACCAGATCTTGATTAATATTTGGTCTTCCTTCAATACCAAAGCGGCCTTATCGACATCTCGTGAAACTTTAAAAAAAAAAAAAAAATTGGTTGATGTGATACTAATTGTTCTTTCAGTGCTCCATCTGTAAAGATTATGGTTCACAAAGAAGAGTTATTCCTCAATTTAGTTGAAGGCTGCAGAAGTGGAATGAGTTGTTTCACAGGTTGTAAGGAAAAAAGAGTTGGACTCCCTACCAACCTCATGTTTTGGTTTGCCAATGGAGTCCATGACTCTGTACAAACTCAGCTGTTGCTTCATGTTCTGCCAGTTTCAATTTAAACTCGGAAGACACCTATGTAGTGTGGCTTTCTCCTCGGTTTTCCCCTCTTTTATACTCCCATTGTCTCCCGGGAAAAATTATTTCTGCAAACTCTGCGCAAGTTATCCCAGTGTATGGATTACACTTGAAGGCGGCAGTGGCTGTCTGTGGTGGGATGTCCCAGATCATCCAAACATGAATGGAACTCAGTGCTCCTCAGGTGCTGGTTTTATCTCTCATTTGTGAGGGAGAGGAAGCAGTTGAATAATAACCTGGATCTTCGTATTGTTTCAGTTCACTGGAAATAGATTCTACATATTTCACATTTGTTTTTCAGCTGATGTGAAGCAAAACTGCCTCACGAGCAAGAGCTCATTCCATGGCTGTTTGAGGAACCTCATGTTGACCAAGGGCCAACAGGCAGAATTGTTTGACTTCAGCAGAGCTTTTGACCTGCGTGGAGTCTTTCCTCATTCCTGCCCTGGGGCTGAGCACTGAACTGCAACAAAGCCTGTCTGGACTGAGAGGTTTTTTTGTTGATATGTTTTTCTTCATTCTCATTTCGTAATGAAAAGAAGAATTGGTGCAAGCCTGTATCTCTTTGCTTTTCTGGTTGTTTTCCAACTCAGGTCATTTACTTTATTTAGTCAGAAGTTCTACGTCTGCATTTTAACGAAAAGGTTTTAAACAACATATACCTCTACTACAATGTTAATGGCATTAATTGGGTAATTTTCTTTTGGGAATTTTTATTAATCAGTGTTTACAGTATGTTTTCTTTTGATTACTTGACAGTATTTCATTTTATTGTGTCTTGGTCATTTTATAAAAAAGTAATAACTTTGGATCACATAATAAAACTACAATAAACTGTGCATTATTTCATGTAGTTTAATTGTCCATACATTTCAGTTAGAAGAAAAAGAGCCAGAAGGCTGAGAAGTGAAAAGTGGATAGAGTCCAGCAGAGGGAGCAGGAGACTAAAGACATAATTTTGAAGGTCTCTGATTCAGAGTCTAATGAATAGAATTTTCTTATTTATACTTTATATGGTAGCTCCAACCCCTTTTACTTCTACCTTAATATCCAGTGCTTCTGACCCCCATTATAGCCACATTGTCTGGGAAGTTTATGTTCCTGTTTATGCTTTCATGTAACCAGCTGCAGGGCAAGCAGCAACTCCACAGCATGGAGACATATATGAAATGTTATGTTGGTGAAGAAACGATTTGGGTCTGGCTTGGGAACAGCTATGTATTTTGGCAGTGAGAACTAGTGCATCTGTCCTGGGAAAACAGTATTTCTTTCAGGACACAGGGAAGCACCTTTGGTGTCCTGCGATTCCTAATTTGCAGGCCAGTCAACAGTTCTCTCTTTACCTTTTCCTACTGTGCCTCCGTTTCTAAAACGAGGCTTCCAGTAGTTGCGCTTGAGCCAGATTTGGGGGACATGCACTCGATCTGACTCAAGTAAGCACATCCATTCATCAGCTGGCCATATCATCGAGCAGAGACAAACATGCTCATACTTCAAAATGCATCTGTAATAAATGTAGTTCTTTACATACAATAAATGTAGTTCTCACTTCCATCTCCTTTTTTCCTCTTTGAACTAGCAGTATTTCTGTTTGCTCCTTACAATTTTGTTTGGCTTTTACTGTGCGTTTTTACAATTCGTTCTAAAGTCAGTTTTGCTCTATGTATTTCATACTAGTTTAAAAAATACTGGCTCAAATGAAACCCCAAAGCAATTTGTCATTGATTTCAATGAGGCAGGATTCCAAGCAGTGTCATTATGTACCTTGCATCAAGGTAGTCCAAGAGAAGAGCTCCTGAAGCAAAGAACTGTTCTACTTCAGCAAGTATGGCAGATTGTGGTCCTTTGCAACAGAGTTGCTTTTAAGACAGATTCATCACTGCTTTTTGCAATTTCTGTCACCTGCTTTTATCCAAAAACCACATGTTTAGATTTAAAGAGCTTTCTTTGTTGGTATTGTTTTTATTTTTGACATGGATACAATACAATGGACACATTCTGCTATACAAATAGACTTACGTGTGGGTTTACTTCAACAAAACATAAAACATAATGAGGAGTGTAAGGGAAACGTACATACAAACATTTTGCTTTGATTAGTGGCATAGCATTATTTTCCAGAGAAGACCAGGAAAGCCATTGAAAAAAACTGAAACACAGTATGTTTGTATTTGTTACATATTAACCCCAAGATCTGATCTCATAAGGTTCACATTACAAGCAGTAATTGAGGCAACATGGTTTGGATAAAATTTCATCCATACCCTGCAATATGTCTTTTAATATATATTTTTTGATAATTTCTAAATCTTGCCCCTTAGAAGGAGAAATATTTTGTCAATTTAAAAGACTAGTGGAAAGATGAAATTAATAATAGAAAGCCTTGGAATATTAAACCTCTAAGCCAAAATGTTTTTCCTGGAAAATGCAGAGTGAGGTAGTTAATATTATACATAGACACTGACACATTTGCACACAGTCTAATGACATTAGCTGCATAAACAGGTTAGAGCATTCCAGTCTGTTTCCAATATCCATTTCTTGCAATACTCTCTCTGTTGATAGGCAAAATGCTGTCTTTGTAGAACCATGGAGTACATAAATGCTTGAGGCATCTTTGGAGTTTGCTGAGTAGGTTTCTCCCTGCTTGCTACTACTTTCTTATTAATAGCTTGCCACATATGTTGCTTTTTGTTAGGTGACAATCCTATCATAACTTGGTTTTGACTTCAACTGTTGTTAGGAGGAATGAAATTCCAGGTGCTGCCACCAGCATTTTGAAATGTAAGGCCTAAAGTTGAGACCTCATATTCAAAAAAGTCGTCGAGATTGTTCAGTTTGCCTGCTGCATATTAAATCAAGTTAGTGTACCACAACAACACAAAACAACTTAATGTGTAACAGTATTAACCACAGTACACATGGGTCATTAGGTCCATTTGTATCAAACAAGAATTTTGCCATTCTGTTTCAGAGACAGCAGGTATTTGGCCATGCTGTAGTCTGGGCACTGTATGTAGAATCTAGTTCATCTGCTAATATGCATGTCTTCTAAAGTTATAGGCAATTTTAGTATAAAACGAGTGTTCACAGGATGGATTTCATTACATCAGATTTGGCTTTCCTAAATTGCAAAGTAGTAAAAGGTGAAAGTCTTCCAAAACCCCCTTGTATCCTGTACGGAATATAGCGAGATCTCTTTCAGAAATAATTATGTTGAAGTTCTCATTTTAGGGTTCAGAACGTGCTGAGCAAGTTACAGTGCGAGCACATGGGTGGTCTGCACTTTCCTTTGCAGGGCCCTTGAGAACAGATTGAAGCAAGTGGGCAAGAGGAGGTTAATGTGTTTGTCTGAAAGTACTGTAGAAAGTTACTTCATTTGCTACGATATTTCATTTCAGATTCTTTAGTTAATGTTCAGGCTTTCTGTATAGTCATAAAAACTCTTTCTTTGGTTATAAATACAATGATGCTTAGCATTTATATGATGCTCTTCATATTCAAAGCACTTCCTTTAAAATTCCTTTGCCGAGTTTGTCCTTCCTAGATGGATGTTTGTAACTCCTGTTCTGCTCAGGGAATTGTTTAGCTGCATCCGAGAGCAGAACTGGATTCAACTAATTCTCATGTTACCTTTATAAGGAAAGTACTGGTTCTGTTTTACAGCTAAAAGAAAAGGGCGGCATAGTAGAAAGAGTTGTCCATTGCCACAGAGGGAACTAAAGGGAATCGGGAACAAACCACTTGACAAAACTTTTATGCTTAGTCCTATGAACAAACCACAGATCTACTATCCCTCATACACTTAAAATAAATAGTTGTCAAAGTAAGCAGCATATTTTATAATACAACTGTCGTGTTTTTTTTTTCCTGGCTGCAACTATACATCCATTAGTGTTAAGGAAAAAAAAAAAAAAGTTGTTAAAAAACTCACTGTTAAAGAAAATGAAAGGATAATGTTGCTAAATTTTATCATTTTTTAATCTCAAGAAGGTAAGAAAGACAGACGGGATCTGCACTCTCTAGACTTTATTGTTGCTGGTGAAATTACTGATTCAGTGTTGATTTCTTTCACTGAACGCTAACAATGAACATTAACTACTGGAGAACATGATTAACTTTGGACTAGAAGTAGGGTTTCTAGAATGTGCAAATTTTCATCCCACAGCTTCAGCAGAGCATTGCAAGTCCCAGGCTTTCTCTGAAGGACAGCGTATGTTATGTTCACCTGGAGGACTTGGTTTAGAATGCTTTTACATTGCTAACTAGTAAACAGAGCACCAGCTTCTGCCTCATCTGTATGACCAGATCAGGAACAAAACCCACTGCTCAGACTGTGGGTGAATTCATTGTGCAATATCGTCATCCAATGACAGAGACATTGCAGTGCAGTTGAAGATACTAGATCCCATTTTTTGCGTACAACAAAGATAGGGAAAAAAATACAGTTTTCCAGAGACTTGTGATTTCCCTACTCAACAAACACACCTTAGTTGTATAAAGTATAGCCCAAAACCAGAGGATTAAGTGAAGAATGATGTTCATCTTTGTGACTGGCTACAAACTAGACATACTGCCTTACATTTGCTATGCTGCATTCCCAGTGCACTTGTAGCCCACTTGTTCTCTTGTCAGCCTGTGTGTTTTCATAGATGGCGTGCCATCTGTAAAAGGAGCTGCAATTTACTATGTATTAGGAAACCCCTCAGCACAACTGGGCCTAGTTTGGCTACAGTTTTAAGGCCCTAATGTGTAAATGTTAAATAAGAGTATTAAGTCCCTCTTGCTCATTGGAAGCTCTTTTTCTTCTCCATGCTGTATTACACAAGATCTGGACAAAGATCTCTCTCCTCAATGCAGCTGAATAGTATAAAAATTGCTTACATATTAAATGTAAAATAAAAAGAATTAGGTTACAAATTAAGAAACGATAATATTTAACAAAAAAGGTGATGGCTGTAAGTGGCACCATTAACACGTATCTCGTATTATGGCATTACACAGACTTAAATCTGAGAGTATCAAGTAAAAGAGCGAGGCAGGGGAATATGCCCCTCTCACCTAGCATTTGCCTCCTGAAGCTTGTGTGTATGACAGGAGAAGGAAGGAGAAAATGGTTTGTGGCACTAAAATTGCACACAGTAATATGATCCAGACAGACAATTTTGGAAGACCGGTAGTAATATACACAGTGGTACATACATAAAGGAGTATAGCTGTCTATACAGTAGTTCTTCCTCCTGCCTCCCTCCCTCCTCCAGCATCACGTACTCATGAGGAGTGGCTGAGAGACATAAATATTGCAGTAATGCACACTGTACAGGTTTACTTTCAGCAGAAAGGTTTGATTTTGTCACACAGCTATCTCTTTGCACTGCTGCAGGTTGAGCTCCTCTCTCCCACGCTTGACATACCTTCTCTTTAAAGTCTCTGTGATGCTTCTGTGTTACGCTGTGGTCGGTAGTGTTTCATGCATCCATGGCTGCCACTGCATTCTTTCCAAAAATTCATGTCCTAACACCAGGTCAGGAAACAAGCAACTCCGTATGCGACAGGTTGTTTTCTGTGCACCGTACCTTGGTCCGTCCTCCATAACTCCTGGGCCAACTGGTGCAAGTGTAACCCATATGAAAGCATAACTGATGTGATCTTTTCAGATGGTCCAGAAGCTGGAGTGATAATGCTTATATCAAAAGAAGTAGGTGGTGAACAACAGTTGGACAGTACAGTAGGAAGGAATGATATCCTGTAGCTACCATTTTGTTTCGTTCTCTGGGCAAGAGCTTCTTAAAATGACAGGCATCACTGTTGTCCATTTGGCTTTTGTCCAGCACACTGCAGCCTTCTGCTTCAGCTTGCTTTTGGCTTTATCACCCATTCTGCCTGAGGGTTTGCACGGTAAACATCTAACATGTATGCATCCGGATCCAAACAGTGCTGGCCTGAAACGGAAACCAACAGCCCTGAATCAGAGGATGTTTTGAGCACATTAGTAAATGGGACAGAGCTGTGTTAAAACGTCCTTGAATGTATCTCCAACTTGCACATAGCAAGGCTACTGCGGTGTGTCCGGCTGACATCTGGCCTGGATACAGATGGGGGCTTCGGTAAACCTGCCAGTGATTTTACTGAGTGAGAATCATGAATTAGCTTTCACTTCCAGGCAAGATGCCCTGCATTACACTGAGTTCTGGACAATGCATTTAGTCAAATGGTGGACAAATGTTATGGTTTCTTTAGAAGCTTTAACAACACATACTGGAAGAGCCACAGTATGTTTTTTTTTTTTTAATTTCTTTGGATTTACGGATTTACTGGGCCGGAATTACAATTCTGTGACTTTGTTTCTACACTATTTTTAAATGCTGAAAAAGTAGCTCTGTAAACCATGTGTTCCCATCCAGCTAGGATCTTGCAAAGAATTATAGGGACTATATCAAGGCTTTTGGCATTGCTGTTTTGCTGGTTAAAAAAAAAAAAAAAAAAAAAAAAGAGTCCTCTGAAGTCTGGTAGTTTGTGGGTTTCATTAGCTGGTGGCTGGGAACAGGAGTTGGTTGGGGAGTCCCTGCTGCCATTGCCACAGAAAGAGGCATTTGGTGCTTCTTAATTAAGTAATAAGGCAATAAATTCTGAGTTTAGTTGATTTGTTGGATTATATTGCACTTGCACTGGGTGGTGAAGCCGTTTAACTGGTGGGGTTACACACAAAGGATTGAGACACAAAGGATTATTGTAAAATTTTTGTGCAGTTACTTATAAGGTCACTGAGGTCCTAATGATTTTGTTAAAGTGAAAGAAATATAAATGAATTAATGCATAATCAATGAAATAAGGTACCCTGGAAGATCTAAGACTATAAAAATAATTTTAAATGAAGATCCAAATTAAATGTCCAGATTTTTGAAGGAGTGTGGTGGGAATATTTGGGATTATTTCACAAGGCTTTTGGGGTCTTCTCCTGTTTTAACATCTGTTGGTCATCCTGCTTAGCCAGGCAGAACAGATCACTAATCAAATTTAGCTTTGTGTGAGTATATCTTCAGTAATAAATACTTTGCTTCTTGTCTGCTTGTTGAAGCAAATCTATGATGTTTGGTAATAAATTTATAGAAACTGCTTAGACCTGAATCTAGAAGAATTAAGGAATAATCTAATCAGACAATTGACAAAAAACTCCAACAGAGCATCCAGAATTTTAGTATGAATAGAGAAATGAGAGAGTCAGGACTGTGGAATATTGAATTAAAATCTTTTTTTTTGACCTTTAGGCCAGGAACTTGTGTGGCAAGCCACTGTTGTTGTTGTTACAAAAATGTCACTGCATGAAACACAGAAGAAGACAAAATCCCTGCTGCAAGGAATTTACAATCTAAATAAAGCACATGGATTAGTATGAGTATAGTACACCCATACATGCAGGGGCTGCATTCTCAATTCTGGGTTTTTTATTTGGAGGAGGTTAGCACTTAAATATAGTGAGGAAGAAATAGATCTTGGGAAAAGGCTTGATGGTGAGGTGGAATGTGCTTGTGAGAGGAATACTAAGGATCTCTTAACCATAGAAAAATGCTCAATTATGAGAGCGAGGGAGGTAAGTGAATAGTCAGATAAATTTGGCAAGGCTGTCAAAGTCCTGCTGAGATCCAGCCATAAGGTCACTGTCTCCTGCAGGGTGCTCTTCCAGTCATGCTGGAGTTGGAAGGAATCATTACATTGATTTTAACAGCTTTTGGGTCAGACTCCTTTCCTGCAGATGGACTGGAAGGTAGGAGAGACCCAGCTGTGTGAAAGCAGCACTGTCCTGAGGTGTTTTAGGAGGCTAAGGACATTCAGAATTGAATTTTCAAAATTGAGACCTACCGATATTTCCTCCAATTTCATGTAAACTTTGGATCTGGCCTCTCATGTTCTGTGATGAACCGTAGCTAGGATAGAAAAAAACCTTCAGTTTGTCTTTCTGTTATAACCACTGCCTTATCAACCACCACCTATATTAAGCTAAAAATTGGTATTTGTGCCCCTGTGAACTTAACTTATCAAAAGCAAGGGCATCCACCAAATGGAGCACTGCAGAACACTGGATCTGCTACAGAGGTAGATTACTGTGTCGCAGTGAACAAAGCCTTCTATTGTATTATTTATTTTTTATTATATATTTAAAGAACAGAATTATGTGGTAGCATGGGAAGACTTTGCAGAAAAAACTTTCAGGTACAATTTACTATTTCCCATAACTGTTAATAATTATTACCTTACAGAAATAAAAACATTAATATTTTATGGGCAGATGTAAGACAATCCCTCTGGGTTCTCTATGCAGCAAGTCTATAAAACATATGTTTTTAGTAGTGGCATAACAGAGGGCAGATTGATTCTGTATAGGAGCCAATTATTAAGTAAAATATAAAGAATAAAATCAGTGGTTAAAATTTCTTTGACCAACATAACCATAAATTAACAATTTTAGATTAGAAAAAGAGTTCTTGTAACACAATGAGTCTTTGAAAAGGGGACAATCTATTCATTAATGGTACTGATATTATTGTTCAGGAAAAACAAAATGTTCTCGTTTACCCACCTGTTTTCACAGTGGAATCGAGCCAGGATGTCTTTGGCTTTTGTTTGGCTGTTGAGTTGAATTGCCATAGAGACTTTTGAATGTAGTGGAGCGTAAACTCTTATCACCCCCTCGGGTATGTCAGACTGCAGGTATGGGGGAAAAGTGACAGCTCCCTAAAATCAATATTCAGTAGAGTAAGTCTAAGGCAAATATTGCCGTAGCTCCATTCAGAAGCAGTTCTGCAACTCTTTTGAGGTTGCTTGCAAAAATCACTGTCCTGGATTCAGGATTATTTTTAAAAAAATATTTTCAGTCATACAAACACAAATTTATAGATACAGTATAATAAAATGACATAAAACACAAACTGCTTGGTAAGTATCACATAAATGCATGCAGAATAAAGTACCGGCCCTTGGATTTTAACTACTTGCAGTAATATTGGGTCAAGTTTTTATCTGAGATTTTAAAAGTTATTTCTGTTAACATTGGTCAGTGAACCAACTGCTTATTTAAAAATACATAAAAATGTCTAGGAGAATCTGGTCTCTCTTTTAAAGGTGAAATTCTGAGGCATGAAGGTTCAGTTCTGTTTCTGCTTCCTATATCTTCAACTACATTGAAGCTAATGTACAGTAAAATATCAAAGTACCATATGATTTCTGTTAATTTGAAATTTGACCTTGTGTAGGGTTCAAATGATCATCTATGAAGTTTATGCACTCTTCCATGATTAATGGTGGATAAATCAATTAGCAAGGTTTGCATTCCAGTTCTAATCCAGTTAATACCATGCTGAGCAGAGTACAATAGTCTCTCCAGTCTCTGTCCCTGTGTAATTTGGAACATCTGAGACCCAGGGATTGTGTTAAGTGCTCTCAAAATTCAAGTCAGTTATCCAAACAGAGTTTGCCTCCAATTTACCCTTCATATTTCAGCTACCTGCCATGGTTAGTCTCGTTTTTATTAGATGCAAAGCCAATTACTACAATCAATGAACTTGTCTTCCCAAAGGTGCAATGACTGCAGTAATTGACTCTCTTCAGAAGCTCTCACTGTATTCATTCAGGGTGAATACAGTTGTGCAACACAGTAGTCTGCACCGCCGTGTTAAACAAACATCTATGTCTCCATCTGCAGCGCAAATGCGTGTCCGACCAACAATATATTTCCATCAATATATTCATTCATGGCAAATGAATTCTCCAAAAAGCTGAATTAGCATGGATTCACAATTCATACATATAATTTCTCTTTCTATTTTTTTCCCCAGACGTTCCCTTGTGCATTTTCTCTGTTGTCTGTATTAGATGGCTTATTATCTATGTTTTATAATCTCTTAATATCACCCCTTCCTAATCTGTCTTTTCTTTTGTTCTTCAAGACTATTTTTCAATAACTATAGATTCCTTGACCAGTTCCTTTCAATTCCCCATTCTCCATTCTTTTAAACCTCCATGGAAGACTCTTCAGACTTTCTCTCCAGGTTATTAAAGGTAGTTACTACATGGAAATACTACATATAAACTGCTGTAGGGACTGTATGTGTTTTGCATGTGTACACAATATGCTTTGCTGCCCAAATTATATGTTACACCTAATTTGTAAGTTAATTTCAGGTGTCTATTGAAGTAGCATACCTCAAGTAAGTTCCTAAACTCCATATCCAGGCAGTGGAGAAAAGTTGGTGCCTCTAAGACCTCAAAAGGAAGATTTTATTATCAGACTTTCCCAAGTCTGAACTGTACCTGGAGCTCTGGAAATCCTCAAATGTATCCACTTCTCTCCTCTGACTATATGGGGAATAACAACACTAACCACTTCATTAGGCACTTAAAATTTAGACCCAGTTTTGGTGTCTATGTTAGGCAAACTGGATTTTCTCTCTGCCTAGGAAGTTAGTGCAAAGCTGTAAAACTAAAGCTTGCATGGAGAATATTGAGCGGCCTGGACCGGGGCATGTGTAAGTGCAATTAATCCTAGTATGGACCATCTTACTACTCAACTACACATCCATGCTTTTGTTGAATATCTACAGATCATTGCTATCCTGGACAGTCTACCTATGACCATTTTCTCATAAAACAGGCAAAAAACCAACATGTGTTTGTAACAGCTCAAAGCTTGGGCTGCTCTACCTCTCTCACCTTTTCTCAATCAGCTTTGTCTTATCAGGATGCTGGACTGGGAAGCACATCTTTCAAGATAGCTCCCAAATCAGCTTATTTTTTATGGCAAACTTTCCTCCCTGCCCCCAGAAGCTGTTATGAGATAAGAAAGAAAGGAAGCTAGTTAAAACTGCCCTTGAAAATTGTATTTTTTTATCATACCTCTGGTCTTTCAGGTCTCTCCCGTTCCATGGTCTTTCTCCTCAGAAGTTTTCTCACTCCTTTGTCAAACATCAGCTGCCTCTTGCTGTTGTTCATTGCTGCCTCATTCATTTTTCTTACTTGGGAAATCAGGAAGGATGGGACCTAAAGGGAGGAAACCAGAGCTGAGAATACACAGTAATTTTTTCCTCCATAAAATCAGTGTTGGGTCTTTAGAAAGCAGCAGATTTTAGGAAGCAGAAGCCCTATTTCTTCCCAGAAGATACATGCGATTAGCTCCCTCTAACAACCCACAGTAACTCCTTTGGTGAAATTGTAGATATCTCTCATACCATACAAAACTTTTTAGTGATGTTTGCAGTTGTAGGAAATTTGTTAGGAGGTTGCCTTTGCAATCCCCATCATACCTTCCCTCTGTTACGAGAAAATGAGCTGACGCTGTCATCATCTTCATGCTGACCTTTGGAAGTCCAGCAAGGACTATGGGCTAAACTTTAAACAGCCATTTAATCTCATTCAAGCCTAGATATCTCACCTAGGCATCTAGATTAAATCATTCTGCTATGCATTCTCCCATATAATCAATGGTATGGGATAGGTACCTCCAGAGGGCAATTCGTGTTAAAATGGATTTCTTAGGTGAGGTAGATCTCCAGCCAGAGGTATCTCTCACCCAGTCACATTCTAGATATAGAAGACTCCAGCTGGTTTCCAAAGAATAGCTAACTGCTTCTTCGAGTTTACTCTGGTTTCTACAGAGCTGCTGCATGTAGCAAAACTCTTCTCTGCACTGGAGCCATAAAGAGGAAACCAGCATTACTCACTGTCCACAGAATGTCCTGGTACCGAATTAAAAGCCGCACAATGTGTGCTGTGGTGGCTGCTGCTTGCATTTCTTGTTGGTTTGCACGTTTCCCTTTGTAGATGAAGAGGTTTGGTGCAACAATCATAGAAACATTCCACAAATTCATTTTATTTTTCCCTTCATTAGCAACCACCTTCTTCAGGAACTGAAGAAAGGCCTGGAAAAACAACACTTGTTATGCTGAGTCTCACAAAATAGTTTACTTCTTAAATGCAGCATTTACAAATGCACAACATGTCTGGCTCGAAAGCTGCTATATTTGCACTTGGAGGTGAAATTTAGGGGTTTTTGCGTTCTAATTTAGGTTACTCTGATATTTGCTGCACAACCACCTCTGTAAAAATCACAGAGGAATAGGTGATGTTATCAAAATACACATTAATAAATTATTTACCACTTAGAGCATAACCCCAAATCCATAAGTCAAGTACAATGTCTGCACTAAGGCTCTGAATCCTGTCATAAAAGAAAGATACAAAGATGTTGCTATGGAATAGCTAATTTCTTCATAGATTTCATGGTGTCCATTTTGATGTATCTGGCCAAGGCTTTTTATATCGCAATCACCAGGGTGATCAGCCTCTCTCTTCAACTGCGCACCAGTCCCATATGTGATATAATCTGAGGAATTTCTGCCAGCAACCCCCAAACTTTTATTCTGGGATAATGAAAGCAAGAAGCACTCAGTGGTTGTTCGTTGACGTCACTTCTGCACATGCATGGCAAAGTCAAAGGAAACTAATTTCCCTTTTGGGCAGTTTATTCAGAATTTTGCTTGAGTGACTGAATAGGATGGATTGCAGCTGTGGTTAGAGTTGGGGTCTGCCAATGAGTCCTTTTGCAACACTGTACCATTAAAAGCACTGTCTTTGTAGCCTGATATTGCAATTAAAACATTTTTACAAACCCAGGAATTGCAAAACAGAAACTGTGTTGGAGAAATTTCTAAAATCACATTATAGATAGCAAGTAGGCGTGAATTCAGTTTTGTCATCACTTCTATTTTCGTATAAAAGCCTAGTAATAATTTACTACTCACCTAGCATGTGTTTTACATATACTGCTTTATATTGATACGGACTTTGGTAGAAGAAATAACCCCATTCTTCACTAGTAGACCTCCAAACGCTTTAAAGTGGGGTTTTATTCTTGTCCCTTGTTATTTTATAAATAAATACAGGTAAAGGCAGCACCTGGACTCATAAAGCTATATCTAAACTCACCAGTGGGAGACCTGCATTGTCCTGGAGTGTACTAGGTGAGCTCCTGGGGGGCAGCTTCTTGTTTAAATTTGTCCCAGAGAATTCCAGTTACACAGAAACCCAAAACCCAAACCTTGTTTTTCCAAACTGTGCCTAGAACATGTCTCTCTGAAACGAATGCTCCAGAATAGATGATGCCTGGGAGCCATTTACTGACACTGGCAGCTGGATACCTCCAGCAACTATTTCTTAATTGCTTGTAAGAGAAATGACAGCCAGGGAATCGGAACATCTTTTCAAGGAAATGATAGAAAACACAGATGAATACTTTCATGGTGCAGCATCTGATCACTGATGTTAGAAAAAGCAGGTCTCATTTAAAATTCAAAAGCACTGTAGATGGCAGGTGATAGTAAATGAAGAACTTACCTTGGCTGTGTCTCTGTTGGCTTCAGGCAGCAGCATGATCAACAGATGCAAAGCTTGTAGCTGTAACTTGATCTTGGAGATTTCTAAGAATATAAATAATTAATATTTTTAAAACTCCAGTTACAACTGGTTTGTTCTAAAACCCACGCTGGGTTCAGTTCTAGTTCTAGAAACTAGAAACTTCAGTTTCAGTTCTAGAAACATAGCAACCACTGGCCAGCTGAGACTAACGTTTAGATATTTATTAACCGTAATCTTTTCCCAAATGTAAAAACAATTGTAACGAGTGGATTTTTCCTCATCATCTTGGGTCTTTGTCACAGGGGGAGACAAGACTCTATAAAATTCTGTCTAAATAGCAAGAAGCCAGTATTTTTCAGTATTAACCAGTTTCTTTTTGATATCTTGGTCAGAATGTCTTGTATATGGATCAAGTATTTTCCCTCTTTCAAACTGAAATGGATATTTGTTTTCAGAAAATTTTCAGACTGTTGTTACTGAGTAATTTGCTGAACGCTTGTGCCATAGGAGTGGAGATTGATTGCTTACAACTTAAGAACTATTTGTCCCAAGTCTAGCACTCTAGAAAAATGTAGAGCCCCTTGTCAGTTACAAAATACCATCAAGTTTCCAGCAATTGGTGTATATCGATACTGTGCAATGGTTCCTAGAAGAGCTGGGGTGGAGAAGGTGGGAAGAATAACTGTCATTTGCTTCTGCTCAGGACGGATGAGAGAGGTTTGGAGCAAAAAAGAGTGCGTGTTGTGGGCGGTGTAACTTGGAGGGAATAAAGTCACTTTATTCTGCACAGACACCTCCTGTTCAGTCTTCTCCTCTGAAGTGCTAAGCAATTGTAACTGCTGGCAGCCTGGGTCTCACAAGGAGCACACTCAGGCACGTGAAGGTTACAGGAAGGGGTCACCTCCTTGTGGCCTTTACACTATCTCATGGAGGCACTGAAAACTTGACTGCAACCTTGTATAAAGGTTCTAAGTTTTCTGTACCGATTTGCCTAATAAATTCACCATCCGACAGTTTCACTCTGTCCTAGATGAAGTGAATTTACAATGAAGTAATAAGTACTGCAAGGTACTACTGAGTTCTTCCTGGAAGAGAAACGAACACGATGTGCTGAGAATGAGGTGGTACAATGTACAATGAAAACAAAACCTGACTGCCTGAAGCTTTCTGTGATCACAAATATCTGTACAAATATTCTGACCTTAGCAGAGAAATAAAATAGATCCAGTAGAATGTCAGCTAAAGGGCAGTGACTTGAGTTTGCCTCGCGGAAATTTGCATTTGAGAAATCTGTAATTTGTGTGAATCAGAGTCTATATATGAAAGTGATTTCTTGGCCATTGTTTCCTTACAGGTTTCAAATCTCGCATTAAACAGTTGTGTCACTCACACTATTAGCTAAATGAAGAGACTTTTTTCCATTTGAAAAGGAAAGCTTGCAGAAAAATTAGATGTTCAGGCCGTACACCGGGCCGTTTTTTCCCTTTACTTCAACACTATTACGTTCTATCTAGATCAGTTCATATTAACTCCTTTTCCACCTACTTTCCACTAGTGTGATGAAAGCAGGCAGATATTCTACTGTGAAAAGCGGGCTTGGGAGTTCTCTTATGAACATTTTCAGCAGTCCTGCTGCATCATTATTTCGTACTTGGTCCCAGTCAAAACTGTCTTCATAAAATTTTGCCTCTAGTTCTTGATGGAGATTCTGAAAGATAAAAGGAACATCCCACCTTTATTCATTGCTTCTGACCTGGCAGTTTGAGATCGCTTCAGAAATCCCATTACAAACAACAGGCAGGTTTACACCGTAGTTAAATTAAAGTAGCCCTAAACCAGTAGCAGTCCAGGTACAGCCATGCAGAGTTGAGAGCGGATTAACAGATCAGATTCCTGGGGATCTTTTGCAACCCAGGCTAAATTTGGTTTGCCACAGCTAGATTTCTGCCACTGACCCATTTGAGCCATTTTAAAGCGGCTTAGAACTAGAAACAGAAAATTCACTTAAACAGGATTTTTAGTACAGCTACTCTTTTTGTTTAAAACACTCTCCAGAAGTTTTGTCCCTTAAATCACAAAGGAGTGGCATTTCTTCCACACTGCCAAGTGAACTTACTAGACAATCTGTTGGCATCCGAGTCCATGGGCCTTGAGCAAATGGTTTTAACAGGTCTGCCTGACTTTCTTTAGAAGGATGTTTTCTGTTAGGATAGCTATAACTAGATTAGATCACTTCATAGAAAAATAAAAGTTTCAAACCATTACTGTCAGAAAACCTCCACTTAATACATGCCAAAAAAAGCCCCTCAAAAACCACAAGAGATATCTAAGGTGCAATTAATTATACCATTTTGGGTACCCATTCAATCCTCTTGTTCTCCAGCATCAGCATCTTGCTCTATAACAGAGGTCTGTTTCCTTCTGAAGGGTAACAAATCAATGTTTCACACATGTGTGTGAACGGGACAGATTCAGCAAGGTTCCTAGTAGGAACAGAATTTGGCTTCAAACCCAGATCACTGGAAAATGCAAGCGCCTCAAAAATATGTTGGGTTAGTAAGATTGAATGAGGCTATTGTAATATAAGGTTTTCCATAAATTAATGCAGCTTTCACAATTATTACTAGACCAACACTGCCTTATCCGTAGGAAGTTTGTTGCTGCTTTTTGTGAGACCATTTATGACAAAATACATCCATAGCTAATACTCAGGTTTCAGATAATTTTTTTGTCAAATGTACATCAATATTACGCAAAAAAGTATAGTCCATTCAGACAGAAAAGCTTTAAAAACTGAATTCTGTTTACCGTGCCTCACATGAATGGAAGGAAATTACATATAGAATATGGTCACACATAATGAAGTGAAATGGTTGGCACAAAAGGAAATAGAAAGTCATTCAGGATTTGGTATATAATGTTACAATCTCATTTTTACTAGCACATTTTACTGGTTATAATCTGGGCTCTCTCGGCTTCCTCTGTATTCACATCCTTTGCACATAATCCATACAAACACCTGGATTAAATTCTTTCCTGGTAAGTGACTGGGAAATGTGGAACAGAAGTCCTCACCTCATCAAAATCACAAGGGGAGAGAAAAACTATTCCACATTTTTCGGCCGAGAACTGGGAAAAAGCCGTAGAAATAGAAAGCAAGATTTTCAAAACATGTATTTTACACAGGCAAGCATATATGTATATATATTTATACAGTCACCCCCCCACATACATATATATATGTACCAAAGTACTTTTAAAAAACGTTTTTGCAATTTTTTTCTTTTTAAATGTGACTGATCCTACAGGAGACTATCATGCGTTTTTGGTTCACTGGAGCTTTTGTTACAAACCAGATTACAGACAGAGGAAAACTTGTATTTCTTTCTTCTATTCTTTGTTTTACAGAAGAGTAACCTTTAATCATTTCCATATGCCTTTTCTTTCTCCAAACAAGACCAAAATAAAATTGGAATGCCCTCAAATCCTAATGTCATAATAATGTATGAAGGCTTTGAAGGATGAAATCTGGACCTGCTTTCAAAAAATCTCTCTCTTGCTGTTTGGCTTGTTGCATAGACTTAAATGAAGCCAAAACTCAAATAATTTAAAACTTTCATACGGGCTGTTTAACTTACCACCCAGTATAGGAGAGTTACACATAAAGTCGTACCTCATAGCAGCTCCCTGGATGTATGTTGTGAATAAGGAGCGAACAAGACACAATACGGTATATGCAAAGAACATGAAAAGTAATTTACTTAGGTAGAGCACAGCCCTGCTGTGTAATCTCCCCAGAGAGATCAGAAAAAATTGAGATTGTGTGAAATAATACTTTAAGTATTTGTATGAAAAAATGAAGAAGCTGAAAAGTACAGGCTGAATTAGGAGCTCACTTCTGCAAGATGTGGCACTTTGCAAGGTGCTGAGTGCTTTTATCAATCCACAGAGTCAAAGGGAGCTGGGATGCTACTGCCTATCTTGGGTGCATTTCAGGTACTGCTGCTATTTCTTGTGCAGTCGTTTCTGATGATCCCTAGCCCATCAACGTTTAGCAACCTCTACATTTGTGTGGCTGCCACAATGCTGGGACTTCCTGCCTCTGAACGCAAATCTAGCTTTCTTGAGGATGAGAAAATGGGAGCGGGATGCACTATAAGAAGTTGATTAAACCAGACCAAAAAAACCCTAGAAAAAAACAAAAATCCAGGAAAGAGGTAGACACTACTAAGCCCAGAAAAAAACTTGTTTTACTAAGTTGCCTCTGCCAAAGGCTTCCAGCTCCTGGAATCAAGTTAGTCTGGAGAAACAATCGCAAGCATTACTGTACCACGATGTCAGGTTATTGGGCACCAACTATCCTATGTTAGTAGTCTGCAAATAGCCTGTGAAAATGCAGTACTCGAGGCTGCCAAACACTGAACACAGGCCAAATTTCTCTCACTTGGAACATGAAATTGTAAGATCACAGAAGATAAATGAGAAATAAAATGACACAAAGGTTAAAACGACATAGCATAAGATCTTTATCTGAAGTTTGCTCAGTTTAGCAACTCTGGATTTCTGAAATAAATTAAAACAGAGATAAGATCACGGCAATTTTGGATGACGGAGATAAACTGAAAGGATCCCTCAACGTTTAGTGGAGAAAAACTGCATTGAACATCAAGTCTGTGCTTTATATAGAACATTAACAAATGCAAAGCTATAGACCACATGTTCTGTGATTTATTGGTTCCCAGGAACCAATCTGACCTTTCACTGGTAGGAGTAAAAATACTGATCTACACCCATCAGTATTCATGTGCATTGTGCATTTGTGTGTGCTGTCTTATTTTATATAGGGTCTGTGGTCCAGGAGACAGAAAATGGGCACGAGCGTGTACCTTGACTCTGGAGGCAGATCCAGGCACTCGTAGAATTCCTTCGGTTTCTAAACCTGTTTCCTCAAGCTTGAGCAGCAACTGAAAAAAACCCAACAAAACCCAGGAAAATACTAAGAAGCACTTAAAAATACTGTTAACTTTTTTTCAATGTAGGTATCCTCGAAACTAATTTGAAAAAGATACATGTTTATGTAATTTGCTAAGGAAAACAAGCCGGCTCATGTAAGTAAACCTTCCTAATTTGTTGTCCATATTCTTGACCCTGAAGTACAGAGTATGTAGAGTACGGAACACTGATAATGCAATGGGCCCCTCTGTCCTTGATTTGAGACTTGGCACTGCTATAGAACAATTAACACATAAACATATTAATAAAAGAGCAGATACATTGGGTAAAACACAATGGTGTTTTGAGGGAAAATTAACCTCTGAGAAATGTCTTAAGTCTTTCCCCGAGGGGCACAATGGAAAGGTCTATAGATAACATATGTTTCTGGGAACTGAGAACTCAGATTAGAAAATGATCCCAGGGTATTTTATTTTGAAATTTCTGTGAATAGAGGAATAGGCTTTCCACTCTAATTCTTTATAAAAAAATAAATATGTTTTGATTTAACATAATTTTGAACAAGGAAAAAAAATAAAATCATTTCCTAGAATTTATTCATACAGCTCTGGATTTTCACCACCAGCTCTGCTTCCTGCCCTAGTTGTTGGATCCTTCTAATTTCCCATGATATCTTGACAGGAGAGCTGCAGAGCTGATTACAAAGTCATGTAAATATTCAAGTCGTGTCAGTCTTTCCCCAGACACTCCACACCACTTCCCCTTTTGTCAGTATTTACAGGGAAATTTGTTGTAGTTTCGAGTCCATGAAAACCTGTATAATTGCATGCGTGCTTCTGTCTGTGTACCTGTCCCCAAGACACCCGCTGGATGTCATTGTACTGTCAAATGACTTATATAAATGACATTGTCTTGTCACACAAATCTCAATGAAAAGATACCATTTCCATTCTGGAAATAATAGCTAAGTAATACCTACGGTTTGAATTCACGTGAAATTAAAACTCCTGAGACAACTCATCTCTGCCACTTCAGCATACACACAATTTTGCATGGCTCTAATTTAATGAGAAAGGGAAACAGAAAGCCAGACGTTTGTTTCCCCAAGTTTCCTGTACAGTACCATACAATTACAAAAATGGAAAGAGGTCCCTACCACACATAAAACACACAAAAGGAGCAACTTTTGCCTCCTTGTCACAAGGTTTTCAAACCACAACATACAGAGATCCTGTAGACACCCTCAAACCTGTAAAGCCTACATCTTGTTTTTCCTGATGTCTGCTTCGAGTGCAAATGTTGGTGTTTGAGTGCCAATCAGTGCAAATAATGGAAATGTGAATCTTAGTAGCCAAGCAGGCTGGGATATACTCACTTTTTGGAAGATGAGGGGAACTTTTATTCCAGGAACCTTCTTTTGATCATTCTCCAGTAGTATTGTGAGAGGGACTCCAAACAGACCATTTTCTTAAAAATAATAACAGCAAATGTGAAAGAGAGGAAACACAGCCCTGTAAACGTCTTCTTAGCTATGCTGAGTGGTGCCCAGGTGGCCACCATGGGGATGACACAGCACGGTACCTCGTCCCCGCACCCTCTCTGCACGGTTCCTCTTCAACTCCACCCCCAGGGCGTCGTAGAAGGCCGTCAGCTCAATCAGGGAGAGGTAGCGAATCTTCTTCATGTCTTCAGGAGAGAGGTCTCCAACCTCTGTCAGTCCAAACCGGCTTTTCCGAACAATGAATTTCTATGGTAGAGACAGATTACGTCTTTATTTGCACAAAAATTACACAACGTGAATTTTTATTTTGAAAGAGATGCCCATATGTGACAGGAAGGCGTATTAGGGTAGATGGATTACACCAAAGGGCTGAACTACAACCCTGTGTATTGGCCTGGTATGTTGACATAACTTGCATCCATCTGAAACATAAAGTTGAGCTTCTTGCTCATCATGTTCCCTTGCTGTTTGACTGGTAAGCAGTGCTGGAGCAGAAGTCTTAACCTCAGTGCCCTGCCCGTACTCCAGCTGGGACAAATGAGCTACATGCTACTTCTTAAACTTTTGCCCAGTTGCAGCAGGATGCGACTCTTTGCTCTGTGTCTGCCTCCCCCAGAAAGTCTTTGAACGCTGTTGAAGTAGCTGACACATTTCACCATGGATATGGTTGTACATTAACCAGGGGGAGGAGGGGATGAATTTGTTCCTGCTTTGCATATTGCTATTAATTTATGAGTAGAGTTATAGTAGAGTTCAAACTAAAGATCTGAGGAAAAGCCCAGAAGCAAAATCACTTAATCCTGATGCCAACCTGCCAATTTACTGGTGCTTTTTATTACTCAAGAAGCATTTAGGCTTAGAAACAGGACTCCCAGCGGTTAAGAAATAATTCGTTCAAATAGGCTTGAACTAAATATTACTTAATAATTTGGGGGCATGTGAAGATGTCCACATATTTCAGAAACTGCAGTGTCATGGACCAGAGCCAGGAATGTTGCATTATGCCATAAGCATTTGTACAAATGTCAGAAAGAGCAAATACCCATCAGTTTTTTACATAGTTTTTAGTTATAATAACAAAGTTATAGTGAAAAACATGCTTTTCAAAGAACTGTGGATCTTTGGTATTGTATGTTTTTTTAATTTAGTTGTAATTTGAACAAGTAATTGTTAGTCAGAAGTATAAATAAATAACATTACAAATCCTCTCCTCCCTTTAGGGAACTGAGTGGAAACCCAGGCTTTAATAATGTTTTGCTTCTGGAGATTTCAACCCAGTCCTCCCTTTTATAAACAATTTTGGACTCAATAGGTTTAACCCATCTTTAGATGAAACCAGTCAAACAGATTGAGAAAAAAGCAAACAAAGAATTAAACTTATACCAGATTTCAAAAGTAAGAGAGGACAGAAGGCATACAGATCATGTAGGTTAGGACTTCTGTCCTAAATAACATTGCACATGGTCTTTTAGTAGGGGTTAATCATAATTCAGGGAGAAAGACTGCAGGAGATGGAATAACTAATTTACATGCTGTCTGGGGCATTTTAGGCAAGAATCTTCCCTCTCCAGAGTACAGCAATTCCACTGTTACTCTTATACTGAGACTTAATAGTGTAACAAAATGTACATGAAAGATAGTCTTCTGAAGACACATAAAATACTAAAGAATATCTATGTATTTTTTTTTCAATGATGAAAATAGTCCAGAAGCAGTCAAAGCACAATAAATCATCTTGAAATTAAGAAAAAAATTCACACAGCATGTATATATTTTCTGAGGGGAAAGAGAAAAAACATAGGGAATAACAAAGCCTATTTGCAAGTGTGTTTGCCAAGAAAAAATGACAAACACTCCAAAGCCAATTACAAAGGGTAGCTACAATGATTTTCCATGGTAGCTGGTTGACTCCTAGGGTCACTATGATGTGATGCAGTGTTAACACAAGGTTTGGGGCTGGGCCTCTTTCTTCTCTCTTGTATCACAATTTTCCAATGATTTTTCTTACAAACAGTGGAGTCACAGTATGCAGCACTGAAGGAGGCTGTGCTGTCCTGGAATTAGATTACTAGCGGTTTGGCTAAGGATCACGTCTGATATTATGACATGTTATTTCTATGTGGAACTATACAGTGTATTCAGATGGGCCTGAAATGCTTACTGACATTGTTCTCAAGTATCTTCAACTAGGTCACATTGATCATGGTCCCACATTGGAGAAATTGCATGTATCCCTATCCAGACAGTGATGTTGAGTTGGCTTTTCTGGGAGCTGCCAGGGACGTGCTATTTTATGACATATTATCTCTGTGCAGCTCCGTATATGACATCCATGATGTTGCTTATATTAGTGTGTCAGACCTGCCCTGGAGAAAGTATGATGTTGTGTGGACTTCAGTCTGGCCCTGTTGGCCCACCTTGACGAAGGGGGGACAATGCTTCAGAGTGTAGGTGACTAGTTGCTCTGTGTAACAGAGCAAGAGGTGATTTTTTTGCCGGGGCCCATTGCCGTCTGAGCCATTATGGGAAAAACCTAACATCATGAGTGGCAGCATATGAAGTAAGAGAAATGCCAATGTCAACAGCTATGATTGTTGACTTTATTCAGAAAGTCTCTGTCTATGGTGACCTGGCATATTTCTCGTGTACTCTTCCAAGCACACAAAATGATGTCCTGCATGCAGAATAGTTTTATCTCCGGCACAATACTGGCCTTTTCTAATACTGATCAGTTACACATCTACAGTTCCATCATATTCAATGTGGCATCTTCTCTTCCCTCTCTGTCACCAGTTTTCCTGCTCTGTCAACTGGAAAGTGTCAGGGTGGTTGCAGAGGACGATTTGTGTGTGTGTGTGTTGTAGTGAAGGTTTGCTATTACAAGGAACAAGGAAGAACCTTTGGTTTGCCAGAAGCATGATGAATGCAGAGACATCCTTAACCCCACCACAGAAAAAACAGACACACTAAAGCACAGGGATTTCACATCACTTGTAATCTACTTGGTGTCTTATCCCTCCTTTCAACAGGGAAGCTTACTTCTACATCTCAGGTTCTTCTTCCTTGGTGGAACCTGAGATGGACAAATGGGTAATTCTCAGAGAATTCAGTGTCTGTGTGGATAGCAACAATTTCAGATTAGTTCAGGACCTCAGGACATCATAACATTCAGGAAATGCTTCCAAATAATTTACAGCTATTTCGTACACTTCCCTAAAAAGGTGGTATCTGAAGCACAAAACTAATGCTCTAGTTTTCAGTAATGGAAGTTGTGAGGGCTGATGGAAATAGAAAACCAACTTCCTTGACTTCAAGAAATAGTTCCAGATAATGACACAGCTGCTCAGTGTATGTCTGGTGGCATGATATGATAAAATTTCCTTTAACCATTCATGTAGTATGTCCTGTAGTGTAATTGCACTGAATACTGATTGGAGGCAATCAGTGTTGCTGCAGGACTAAGGCTTGCTTTCCCCCCTTCATCTGTGAAGCAATTTTAAATCCATGTGTCAACAGAGGCAGGTAATCTGGGACTGAATAAAGCAGGACAGCAGACCAGTAATGAAAATGATTGCTAGTTTTAGTGACAGTAACTGGTCTTTATTTCTATGTGAAAAATGTGTGGATGATGCAATATTTGTGGATTGAGGTACACATACTCATCTGTGATGGGTACAAGTGAAAACCAGGCGTGGATCTAGCTTTGGTGCCTCCCTGGGAATCAGTCACAAGCGGTAGGCAGGCACAGCGGGCGCTCTCGATAAAGCACACATGGCAAAGGACAGCTAATGTATCTTAACGGGCTCCAATGTGCTGGTGATATAAAGCAGGAAATAGCTGCGTTAAAACAATTGAGGAAATATGTCAAGAACAAACTTACAGGCAAAGCAGAGTCTTCCTTTTTCAACCTCTGGTTTTTTGGCCATTCTTGGTCTTTTGGCAGGACAGTAATGGATTCTGAGAAAGAGACCTCATAGGAGAGCTCTTCTGTTATGGATGGGCTGCCTTTATCTAGTCCGCAGTCTAGACAGCTATTAGCTGAAAATAAGGGAAATTATATATGAATGCTGAATGCATGCTTGCATTTAGTACAGAGACATTAAAAAATTGAACCAAGATGACAAAAATCTTGAGAAAGTAATAAAGGAAGTGCTTCAAAGAGGAATTTCAGTGTAAACCACAGCATGTTCCTGTTTTGTCTGGAGGAAATAACCCCTTAGAAATAAAATCCCTATTTTCATTTTAGATTATTTAACTTGTTGCTTTTCGTGAGAAAGATAGTCAAGCTGGAACTTCCTGTTTATCAGGAATTAACGTTTCTGTACTCCATCCTTGTCTACCCAGGCCAGTAAACTGGTGGCACTTGTCTAATGAACAATTAAAAATAAAAGTTCCTAACAGAAAAATGCTGTTGACACAGTTTCTCAGGTCACTCTTGACTTATTTACAATCGTAAGACATGCATATATTTTATATGTTCACATACATATATTTATCACAGTTGCTAGTTTAGGTGTGTAGCACCAAAACAGGACGCAATGTACAATATTCCGGTTCGAAAAACACTGTATCTACTGGAATGTCTGACTTATTGCTCTACTCTAAAATTTAGTCACCTCCTGAAATTAGTGGATGCCAGAGGAAAATTTCTGAAATCAGTACAATCAAGTACAAAAATACCCTATTGTCATGAAGTCCAAAGTATAATAACACGCATGAGTTCCAGTGTTAACAAATTTCATGACCGAGCTGTCACAACTCAGGACAATTTTTAGGTTTCCCTTAAGGTCCAGCTCCTAGACTCACGCAATTGGAACAGAATCATAATTTTAATTGGAATTGAAATAAAATTTCAGCTCCCAGGACTGCAGAGAAGAGTTTACTAACATGACACAAGTGCATTCAAAAGCCACGGAAATCAGAAAGTTAATTAAAAAGCATTGTGTGTTTTATAAACATATGCATACCCCATAATTTTTGAATCATTGCATTTACAGGTAAAGGGACTTAAACGTTTTTTTTTGCAACACCCTTTGTTTTGCAAATCTGGTATGAAAAACCTGTGTGTTATCAAGTGGCTTCTGACTACTGAACTGTGGCCTTAGATGGTACCTGATGGCCAAGCCCATTTAAGATGTTTTCCATCTCTCTTTCCACCCGTGGACCTGGGACCACAGACTCTCCATGGTACCCCTGGCCATTCGTTTCCCCATCTGCTCTAGTACAACTGCTTGCAGAGCAGAGGTATCAGCAAGAACAGCTTTTGAAACCAAGGAAAATGCAGCACTATATCCAGAGGTAAACATCTAAGGTACTAGTTTAGAAACTTGCGTATTACTATCCCTTTAGTTAAGCCCTGAACAACAGTGATGGGAAGAGCTTTCAAAATAAAAGATGGATGTTACCGTGGAAGGCTGCTGACAGTTACCCAGGCACTGAGTAGAGCAGAGCTATCATTTTCATTAGCACTGCCAGTCACTGTCAGGGCAAAGTGTTTAAGGGACGTCCAAAATAATACCATTAGTAGACCAGGATAATAGGGCAGAACCAGAAAAATGATAAATTTCTAATATTACAGTTTCTGCAGTACTGGGGAAGAAATGTGAAGGCAATATGCATCTTTCTTTTCATGATTTGCAACAAGAAAATACACTACTGACATATTTTTGACAAATTCTCCACCATATTGCTTAGAGGTTATTTTTACATTCCCAGCCTTGCAACAATCAGTACTTTTTAGACACTGATGCCTCAAGGGCAGCAGTCTCTGTCTGTACAACACTGGCCTTGAATGGGAAACTTTGGTTCCTGCATGACAATAAGCTGACAACGATTTTAAGGAAATACATGTAGCATGGCCCCAACATGAAAGAGGGGACTAACCTCTGAACCACAGAAGGATCCTTCTGTCTATCATTTTCCTAGGAGGAAGTGAACACTGGTTACACGTTGGCATACTCACAGCTAACTGATTTCCAAACTGGCTTCTGCCCAGGAAGCTGGATACCATTAGAAGGAACTGGTGACACTGGAACTGTCTCAAATGTGGGCTGATAGGCAAGGAAAAATGATCAGACTGCAGTGAAGGTAAATGTCTATGGACAGAAACTGCTATAGTTCAAGCAACAGCGTATCATTCTCAGCTTACACTCTTTTGCCAAGTTTAAGCAACCTGTTGTGATTCACCAGAGAACATTTTTCATAGCCAAGCCCGAGAATTAATCTTCCCCAGGCTGCACGCATTTGGATCATGTTGAGGTCAGTAATATTGCAGCTCACTGTAGCTAATGAGTCCTGTCCTATATAATGACTGAAATTAGCTAAGTAAATTGCTGTACATAATTGTGCTAAGTGAAAGGTCCTTGTCAAATTGTAATCCATCCTGCTTTTAATCATTTTGGCTACAAATCTTTTTGAGGATTCTCTGACACATGCTTAATATCCGCTGCTCCCAAACACCTGTCAGAAATCAGGCTGTTCACCACCTTTCGGGATTTGGGCACCAGCAAATTATTAATGGATGGATGTCCTCCCATAGGTTATATACTAACACTTTATCAGTGAACTGCAAAAACAGTTTTAGGGAAAAAAGACCTTTTCTACAGTCAAATTCATTTCTTTCCGCTCCAGAAATCATCTGCACTGTGTGAAAATGAGGGAAGCGTGTGTGCCACAGCAGAGAAGGGGCTTTGAAGTCCATGGGGTGGCTTTCAAGCACTGTCACCTTTTCTTGGCAGAGGATTTTTTCACTTGTTATTAGCAGTTCTGGTACTCATCATAAAGACAAATCTGAGTGTTTGTATGTACATGGGACAGTAGCAGCTGTCATGAATTTAAAACATGCTCTAAAGGATACTCAGTGAAAATAACTAAAATGCCCCAAACCAGCCTTGTATTTTTTTCTGCTGTCCTTTGCATGCTAGTGGGAGTCCTTCTTTTCCCAAACCTGCTGCCTTGCCTTGCCTTGCCTTGCCTTGCCTTGCCTTGCCTTGCCTTGTCTCGCCTCTCCTCACCTCACCTCACCTCACCCTGCCCCCTGCGCCTGATGGAGCAGCCCCAGCTTTCTGGCTGAACCTGCAGCCGAGAACCCCAATAAGCCCACAATAACAGCTCTCTAAATTACTCTTTAAATTGCTAAATTGGCTGTTTATCAACAGGTAGAAATGCCTCAGGGCCGAAATTTTGTCTTCCCCATTTGTAGCCAACGCACAGGAGCAGCATTCAGGTTGCTAAAGAATGTCAGACATTTAAAAGAGAGGCAGCTCCTCCAATTGGAAAGCTGAAGTAACGTTGCAGTTGTTTTATTCAATCTTATCCTCTGAGCTATTTGGGTAACACAGTCAAATGTGACATGAATAAAATCTCTCCTGAGAGAGTCCATTCAATGGCCTGCAAACTTGATGACAGCAAACAGGATTCGAGTCACAGGGACTTCCTTTGCCAGAAGACTGTAAGGACCATTGATTTTTTTAAAAGGAGAACTGTGGGATTCTTTTATGGTAAAATCCCATAACATTTACACAAAAGACTTTAGGACATAAAAAAGCAATATAAATTTCAGGTGGGACTATGGAAGTGAAGGGAACGGTTAAACTTGCCTCAGCAATTTGGGAAAATCAAACATAAAAGTAGTTATTCAGCTGCTTAAGATCCAGATAGAGAAATTAATGGTAAACATTAACAACTGATTCATCTACTTCCACTGCTCAGAATGCCTGACCCCGTGAACAGTATTCAGAGTGGATTTACAGTGAATCAAGTTTATAAAGAAAAAAAATCCTTCCAGCCTTAAACGAGTGGAATCAATAGCGAAGCAGCTGCAGCAGCCAGGTTCAGCTGAGCACGGTGGAGCTGGCGGAGGGTGCGGACAGCACAACTCTGCCTCGCACCCAGCAATGCTTGCAAGAGCCTGCAGGCTGCTCTAGCTTGTGGCAATTGAATAACATGAACCAGGTACAATATCAGGGGTAGCTAAAAATGTCATATTCTTGGTCTCATTTCCAAGACTCCACAGGGAGAGTGTATAAGGAAGCCAAATCTCTGTTTCTTTTGTGAAAATCTCTTCCAAACAGGACCAACAACCCTTCTCCCCCACACCTTTTCTTTTAATCAGAGAATAATATGATATAAAGTAAGGGAAGACTGGGAGTAAAACCTTTATAATGCATGAATTTTAAAGATCCAGATTGTTTCATTAGTAAAAAAAGAAAATTAAAAACCTTTGGATGCTCATGTCATAATGAATGTGAAAGGCCAAGAGTCAAATTTTGTCCTCAAATAAATTGGGACAGCCTTATTCATTTGGCTGGGGCTCCAGTGAAGGCAAGACTTCAGATACCCTGATTTCTGACTGAAAGTGATTCATTAGACAGTTCTCATTATCTGATACTAAAATTGAGCCCAGTGTTTACTGGCACAATGTACACAGGAATTTCCAATGGGAAGAGGAAACCAGAACAAGGAAAAGATGATGATGAGGTAGATAGTTCTTTAGTAGCTACTCGCATTGTAGAAGTTGTAAAAGCAAATCATTGAAGCAACCAAATTCTATTTTCAGCCCTGAAGCTAAGGGAAATAAAGGCAAAGGAGGATAGTCTTATAGCTCTGGTCAGGATACAAGTTGCTCATGCTTTAGATATATTAATCTTTCCGAGCACTGTCATCACAAATGGCTTTTCATGCAAATAGCTCTGAGTCAGTGATTTTTCTTTAATTAGGACATGATAGTCTTACGTATTGCTCAAGTAAAATGCTCCTAAAACTCTTGAAGGAGTTTTAGCTCATCACAATGTACAGCGTTGGCCTGTTAATGAGTATGATGCTTCATTCCCTCACTCCAATAATAAAATCAATCTTTCCCCCCGCCATTTGTATTCTGATGTTGATTTTTCTAGACTTTGAGTATGAGCTGAGCCAATAGCTTCTGATGGAAGCAGCAGGATAACAGCAGTAAGGAAAATCAGGCCACTGTGATTAATAAACAATTTAAATCTCCGTAATGTGGCTGTCAGTTGAGCCTGCTTCATATAGGCCTGTCTGAAGTAGAGCGGAGGCACCTCAGCTGGGACAGGCTGCTCCATCGAGGCGTCACTCTCAGAGAAATGCTGCATTTTGCCCCCAGGGATCATGGTGCCTTCCTAGGGTGGCCAACAGAGGAAAAAAAAAATACCAGAAAACGCAAAAAACACAACAAAAAAAACCCAACTGAAAAAGGAAATGTGGTTTTGTTTTCTTTCATTTCAGTCCGCTTGGGCTGTTGAGGGGATACTCCTGGCCTGAGAGGATGGACATCAAGGCAGGGTGAGGGAAAAGCGCCCTTTGCTCTGTGTTGACCCACAGAGAGACTGGCCACTGGGCAGTAATAGAAAAATGTCTAGCAGGCAGGATTTTTTCAGAACAAAGAAACCAGGGCAAATCTGTTTGTTTTGGGTTTTTTTCCCCCCCTCTGGATGACAACTATCTATGCCTCTTCAGTGGTCTCCTAAATCTCATCTCAGGTGACCCTAGTGAGCTAATCACCTTTTCTCTCATCATTAGCCACAGAAGAGAGTAATTCATCCTGTGACCCATCCCTCTAGGCTCATGTAATGCTTAGGTTGTTGGGAAGAAGGTGTAAATCCGTTGTCCTAATGGGGAGGATTATAGAGTTACGTGAAACAATTAGAGCTGTTTTGGTATTTGCAACATGCTTATTTCTTCCCTTCCCAACTAAAAAGCAAAACTCCTGCATGCCGTTTCAAGCAGTCTTTTTACCAACCTCTCTTCAGCAGCTGTGCTGAAAAGATTTGCCCCTCCCTGTCCCCTGTTGCTCTTCTTTTTTTGGCTGGGTTGTTTTTAACGTAGATCACTTTCCCAACCTGATTCATCACAAAGATTCACCGGCAGCTGTAGTGCCATAGCCAAAGAGCCAGCAGAGCTTGAGGGACTGCTTCAGCTGACAACTCTGACAAAGGACTGCTCGGGAAACCCTCAGGTCAGGGCACAACACGCCCCTGTACTGCCTCTGTCCTTCAGGAGCTGATAATTAGGATGGACTTTCTAAATCCCGTAATAAGCAGCAGAGATAGGAGCGATTGTCAATGGGAATGCCCAAAAAGTTTGGGGAACCTGTAGGCTTTTAGAAATACAATCTCTTTTGCAGTCCGTTGGAGGGAGGTGATGGTGTTATCTGCAGCTGTATTTGTGTATCTGTGTTTAACGCTTAGGTAAGCACCCTGCAGAACTGCATATTTTTGTGGGTAGAAAAATCAGAAGTCTTAATTACTTTTTCAGTCTTATTTTTCAGACTTTCCCAATGCAGAACTAGTAAGTGAGCTGAATTTCAGAGGAGGTAAAACAATGATTTGAAGGGCACTGGCTCTGAAGCTCCTGATTCCTTCAGCAAATGAGCGAGGTGTGAAAAATAAGCAAGTCAAAACCAGATCAATAGCAAGTCCATCTGAGAGAATGGGTACAGCATTTATTTGGCTGATTGAAATTTATTGGGAAACTTAAGTTTTACGATAATTTAAAAAAATTTTAAACACATTAAGGCTTACAGATACTTGAAATGGGAGGAGTGTGCTAATCTAACAAGAAGTGCCATCAGCTTTTTTATGTTCATGCAAACATGCCTGATGATTTCTCATGCAAGAAAGTCTGCCCACAGGAAACTATGAGATGCTTCTAGATATATTTGTGGGATATGTGCAAGAGGTTAAAAAGAGCCCAGATACTTAAACTGGAAAGAAAAAAGTTAATTCCCTAACCATTATGTCATTGTAATTTTAATATAACTATGCAGCTACAATTTTGTTTCCCAATTTTTTTGTTTTAAATTCATCCAGGATGTCAAGCCTTGAGGAGAAGGTAGGACAAATAGCAAAGGACAAAACAATTTCATAATGAAAAAGAGTTTCTTGGAGTTTTGTGATGGCAGGAACTTTAATATTAATTTCAAAGGTGAGCTTGTGAGCATATTGGTGACTCCCATTTAAGATATCATGAGTGACATATGTAAAGTCATGTGTGTTGCTTTGAGCGTTGGACTAAACTCACACAGGCTGACTGCAGTCACCAAAATCAAAATGTGTAGGGATAGGAATTAGTGTGTTTAAAGCTATCCTCAGGGAAACGTGGATGAAACCACCAGAGGCAGTGTTCATTTCTGAAGCCATGAAGCAAATGAACAGTTAATAGATTTTCATTTGCTACGTAAGTGAAATGTAACTGCCAGCATGCCAGTTGCAATCATGCTAGCAGGTGTTTAATTGCTTATGCATATTTGAACCCCAGTTGCTTCATTAGAAAAGTTTTACTTCACCACTGAGACTGCTGAGTAAATAGCAAGTGTCCCCAGAAGCCAGCAAAAATTTGAATAGCTGCCAAGAGTAACTCACCAATTTTCAAAAAATAAGGGAGTAAATGTTAGCCTTGATAGGAGATTGCAGGAGGAAGGCTGGCAACTGGTACAACATTATGTTACAGGTTAGTTGCAAAACTGTGCACCATCTATTTTATTTGGTTTCTTCCTTCCCTCTCAAAATATAGTATATATAGCATTAAAAGTCTGGAGTTAGTGTCAGGAACTGCTACTGGCTGGCTGTACATTGTCAGCAGACAAGAGTTCCTGTGTGGTAGAACTTTTGATGAGCTACTTGCAAAATGCATAAAAATTAAACTCAAAAACATTTAGTAGGATGCATTAGCTACTTACAGAAGGGTCACTGGTGCCAAAGATGTCTCGCACATCCCGGACTGTGTGCTTGTTCTTCTTCCTCAGGGTCTGAGTGTAAGTGTTGTACCTCTTTTGTACAGCGGCAGCTTGAGTTCGGGTCAGAGTGGACAGCAGAGCTTGGCCGTCTTCCTCTTCAGCTCCCGAGATCAACGTAGATAAACCTACGTCTTGCAGCCATTCTGCCTCCAGCTCTCCTTCTGCAGAGGAAGATCGTGTGTTATCAGGCCTGGCAGGGGAGGGAGAGGGGGCTGAAGGAAGGGAGGTGGCATGGTGGATCTCTGCCTTAGCTTTTACCTCGAGAAAACTCCACTTCCAATCTTTCTTAGGCCACAAGTGTAAGTTAATTTAGTTTTGTCAACATACTGTCAACTTTCAGTTTGGCAGTCTCTGTACAGGAGAGGCTTAGGAGAAGAACAGAAGAGGTATTTTTAACCTATGCATTAACACACTCACGTGAAGAAGGCAGTAGAGTGTCTAGCGTGACACAGCAAGTTGCTAGAAACTAACCCCCTCATTCAAGAGCATAAATCCCCTCAGTTACCACTTAAGCCACATTGTAGCAGATGAAGCCATTTGGCAGGTGGAAATTAAATTGGTATTCCAATTAAAATAAGCAAAAGTACCGAAGTGATGTATATAATAGAATAATGTGTTTGCACAATAAAGATGGGATTTAAGATGCCAGAGCCAGCTTGTAATCAGACACCTGGTGAAGATGCCACAATGAGAGAAGTGTGATGTCCACCTGGTCCAATAGCCTGTCTTGAATAAGTTGGTTAAGAGCCAGAGCTGCTCACAAAAGAAAAAGGGTCAGGTACAGGTAGGTGTCAAAGAGGTCAGGTGGGGTAGAAGATGCAGAAATAGCTATCCTTGCATGCTAGGTATCATCCTGATAATAATGGAAGACTGGCTAGCACTCTACATCCTGGCATTTCTTGATGTCTTGATTAGTGACTAATATCTTCTTGAATCCTGTTCAATACCTGCTTCTCAGCTGATGCAACATGGCAACTGCTTCCACAGTGAGATTATGCACTGTGTGAAAAGTATTTCCTTTCCTGGCTCTATTGGACATGGGGGAAGCTTCTGGCATCTTCTCACCCCTGCAGCCCCCCCACTATCAAAACCTTGTCACACAAACACAACTCAAGGTTTCAGCTTGCTACCTGTTACGTTGAATGGATACCCTCTGTCACTGTAGGACAGGGAGAAGCTCCCAACCTACCTTCTCTAAATCATTTAGTAATTTTAAATTTCACTGTCATTGCCTTTTTATTTGCCTGCTTTTTAAAGTAAACACTCATAGCCTGTTAAAATCTCCCTTCACATAGGAGATTTTGAAGACTTTCATTTTAGTCCTGTGAACAGTCCTAGCTCCACAATAGGCTGCTTGAGACAAGACACTAATTGCATTCCAACTTTGGCTGAAGAAAAGGTATTACAAATAAACATGTCAAACAGGAAATGGATTAATTTGCAAGCATGTTCTGTAAAACAACTAGTCAATGCACTGATTGTTCTTGTCCCAGCACTGGTCTTAATGGCAGGCTGGTATTTCCACTCTCCCTTTATTGCCTCTTCTTGACACCAAAATGCAGGCAGATTGATGGACACCAGTTTGCTGCACTTTGGCAGTTAGATATACACAAAACAGAAAATTAGAAGGCTGGACCACAAGGACAAGTGAAAGCATCTTACACATGTGCCTTCACTGACTTCGTTGCTAACGGCCTTCTCTCTTTACAAAGCTCTAAAAAAATATCTGCTTCTAAAACACCTGCTCTATGTTAGATGGGGTGTGACCAGACCTGTAACCCGTGAAACAGCTTGTCTCCATTCTGATACTTTCTGTATCCACAGATAGGGTAGTAGGCTGTTCCTTTCCCTCCTTGAACTGATGGTTCTTCTGCTATCCTCACTCTTCTTTCTAACAAGGTCTCTTTTCATTTCTGTGTGCCACTGTTCTAGCCACATCCATTCATGTTCCAGTTTCTTAATTATATTCATTTTGGCTTTTCTCCTGACATATTCTTTCCAAGAACTTAGTTTTTAATCGAACTTGGCTTTCATGATGCTATGAAAAATAGTAAAGCACACATGAAATTGTGCCTGCTTACCAGCCACCCCTGTGACTTGTTTTCTCTGGCTTTTGCGCTTTTCCTATTCTAACCACTCACAAACAATAAGAAATAACATCAACAACCAGAGCAGTAAAACTATTAAAGAGAGGGAATTTCTGCATAAAAAGCCCTCAAAATTTTATGACACATAGGTTTAAATAGCGGCTAAAAGAAAAAGACATTGTTTTTATAGTGGTAGCTATAAAAAGGGTCTTGATACTGTGTTTGATTCTGCTCCATTACAAGACAAATAGGTAATTGAGAGGGTTCCCTCTGCTTGGTAATTCACTTTTTTCTCATAGAGATTGCTAGGAAAGAGCGGTGCCTTTCTTTGAATTTCAGCTATATCCTCAAATAACTCAGCATCCCAGCCTTGTAACACCAGGTCTTAAAGCATTTCTGCATGTCACTGCCATCTTAAACACATCATGACTTCCTCTTCCCCTACATTTTCATCCCTTGTATCACTTGTTATGATCTTCTATTCTTTCTTGACTGTAGTTACTGTCAACAGAGTAAGTGTGCTGATGTCTTCCATTTGCATATGTGGTCTGGCAAAAAACAGCATTATGGTTGTGACAGTATCAGTGGTTCCTGGCTGCTCTCATCCTTTGACTTCCTTCTTAATGATTCTTCATCTATTCATCTGAAAGACTTCTCAAAATGGTGACAAATATTTGGTTTTGTTTTGCCCTGAGGGCTTCCACATTGATTTTCAGTGTTTTGAACCTCGGCAAGGAGTGTTATCCTATTAAGAGCTTAACAGAACTCACTATTATTTCCAAGATTTATAAACCCAGACTGAATATATTCCTGAAGTTAATAACTAGAACAAGTTATTACTATAAGAACCACTGCCTGGTTATGTGTGGGTGTATGCAATATATATGTGTTTAAAACAATAGTATGAAGGTAAATGAAGTGTGGAGATGTATTTCATTTTACTTTGCAGTCTCATTTTTAATTCAGGACAGAGGGGAAAAAATCAATGCGATGTAATGATGTGTAATCAGACAAAGAGTAGCATGGGACTGCAGCAAAGTTTGCACGTTGTGAAGATTTAGCTCATCAATGATGAATTTGATGGAAAAGTTTCTGAGAACATGGAAAATGGGCTCCTGTATTGTCTTGTCCTACTAACTTACCCAGCTTGGTAACTCACAGATATGCAACATGCTCCTGAGCATGCAGACAAGTCAGGGACACCCAGTTCATGCTGACAATTGCATGAAGGAGACACCAAGATGTTCACAATCTCTTTCTGGGATCTCCAAGCTAGAGAATGTGATCAGACAGGAATTTTGCCAATAAGGTCAAACTGATTGAGGCAGATCGCTTTTCTGCCTTCCCATAACAATAACCATAAAATGTCAATGTTACATCCCGATCTACTTTCATTTGAGACCACAGTCCAGCACAAAGAAGTGCAGTTTGGATTTCAGCTGTCAGACCATAACCCTCATAGCAGACCAATTCTTCTGGTGAACGAAGGTCTTCTCCTTTTGCTTCCTGGAGAGCCCTACTGGGAACTAGTGAATGGTAGGTGTTCCCCATGGAGATGGTACATGGTTGGAGCTAGATACCTCTGTGTGGAATACTTATCATGACTGATTATATATTTGATTGCTTTAGTAGTACTTTTTCCTGCTTTTCCCCCATTTTCCTGGTAGCAGAATTAATGACATCCCATTGCACGTCAAGGTAAGAAAAATACATTGTCACTTGTGTTAATAATTGTATAAAAATAACACACCATTGTTTCAAAATCTATCCCTAGATCAGTAGTTACCAGACTAGTGTCCGTGATCTGTGAAAGGGTTGCAGTAGTTATTGGTGGGTCATGACCACAAAAGAAATCCGGTTTCACCCTATAGTAACACCTGGTATTTTGTGTTGCACAATATAACACATTTGTAACTGGAGTCATAACTGGAAAAAAAATGAGAACTGCTGTTCTAGGTGTTATTAAATCGTCTAACACAAAGCTGCATTGCAACAAGCTGGACAGGCTGGATCAATGGGCAGAGGTCAGTTGTATGGGGTTTAACAAGGCCAAGTGCCGGGTCCTGCACTTCGGCCACAACAAACCCATGCAAAGCTACAGGCTTGGGGAGGAGTGGCTGGAGCTGCCCAGCGGAAAAGGACCTGAGGGTCTGGTTGACAGCCGGCTGAATATGAGCCAGCAGTGTGCCCAGGTGGCCAAGAAGACCAACAGCATCCTGGCCTGTATCAGCAATAGTGTGGCCAGCAGGAGTAGGGAAGTGATTGCGCCACTGTACTCGGCACTGGTGAGGCTGCACCTCAAATCCTGTGTTCAGTTTTGGGCCCTTCACTACAAGAAGGATGTTGAGGTGCTGGGCATGTCCAGAGAAGAGCAACGAAGCTGGTGAGGGGTCTGGAGCACAAGTCTTATGAGGAGCAGCTGAGGGAACTGGGGTTGTTTAGTCTGGAGAAGAGGAGGCTGAGAGGAGACCTTATCGCTCTCTACAACTACCTGAAAGGGGGTTGTGGTGAGGTGGATCTTGGTCTCTTCTCCCAAGTAACTAGCGATAGGACGAGAGGAAATGGCCTCAAGTTGTGCCAGGGGAGGTTGAGATTGGATATTAGGAAAAATTTCTTCACTGAGAGGGTGGTCAGGCATTGGAACAGGCTGCCCAGGGAGGTGGTGGAGTCGCCATCTCTGGAAGTGTTCAGAAAAGGTGAAGATGTGGCACTTCAGGACATGGTTTAGGTGTTGGGTTGATGGTTGGACTTGATGATCTTAAAGGTCTTTTCCAACCTTAATGATTTTATGATTCTATTCTAAGGTAGTGCAGACTATTACATCTTTATTCCAAATACATTATGAAAAAGGAGAGGAGAAAATGTTAAGGTAACAGAATGAGGTAGTAATACCTTCAGCATAATTTGTATAAGTGATGAATGAATTTTGACAAGTGAGGAGTCTGAATGATGTAGGCATCTATATATTCAGACTTATCTCTAATGGATCCTTGAATTATATCTAAATTGGGCATTCTCAGAGAAACAGGCAGTTATCAAATTTCTGATAGCACCAAATATCTAAATAAAAACTGCTTCAAGATTTTTATAACTTCTACATTATATCCTACCAAAAGCCCAAAAAATTGAAAATTACAGTATGCTACATGAACTTTTTGGTCCTTTTACTTGGTTTGGTTTAATACATTTAATACTGGAGATGTTGTTTTCATTTAATGCCTCTCTTTTCTAAATTACACCATATCTGTCCTCCTGAAGCACAAATAAAATCAGTGCAAACAAACTTACTTCAGAAGTCAATTACCACCCCCAGTGAATAAACCACACAGAATTATCGTTTCTTTCCAGTGACATCTCATATATTCACTGTGATATCCAGAAGTGGAGCTACAATGATCATAGACCCAGCCTAGTACTTTTGCTCATACTGGATGACACAAGGAGGGAGATCAGACCATCACTAAAGAGATGAGGCAAAGTCAAGGTGTGAGGAAGAAGTGGTGTTTGTATGCTCACCATCAGCAGGTTTGAACTCCAAGAGCGTTGCTTCTTCAGATCCATCTTCACTGCTCTCCTTGATGCTCTCCACTTCGCACCAGAAGTCCTCCATGGAGGTGCTGTCCATGGAGGCTTGTGAGTTGGAGCGACTGAATGCAGGAGGAGGTGCTGATTCATTGGAAAGCATCCTATTAATTCTTCGACAACGAGGGAGGGACTTTCTGAAAAGAGATAACAATGAAAATAAAAATATCTTCCTATCATGCTAACTTGTACCATGAAGACAGAAAATGCAACTAGGGCTTCACCTGTGACTGTACCAGGGAGGCAGGGAACAAGATGTTGGACTCAAAGTGCATAGTTCTGGTGGTCTTCATGATCTCTGTTGCTCATAACAGTTATGGCTCGAAATTTATTTTACATCTAATAATTGATCTCTTTAATGTCCTTTAGTGTTTTACACTGTAAAGGGGGACTCAGGAGATGCAATTTCTATTTCTAACACTGTTACACATCTAATGAGACACTGGAAAAGTATTTTAACTTCTTTGTGCCTCAGTTTCTATTCCTTCTTGTTTTACTTACTGGCTAAAATGCTTCAGTGCAAACTTGTTTGGGGAAAAATAATCAGATTTGGGAACCCAGAAATATTTTACAAACTCATCTTGGCTCCACTGACTGTGCATATTATAAAGAAAAAAATAAAACCTTGAAATATTTTAATTCATAAGAATAATTACATTTTATTTGTAAATCCTTTAAAAAGATTTCAGTTTTTCTTAAAATAAAATCAGTGAAATCTTAGCAAAATGTGTCTTTGAAATTAAATAATACATTTTAGGCCAAACAGAAAGTTTTCATCACAGGTTCAAAGAAAATTATGATTCACTAAAAATCAAATTTTAAGTTACGATTCAATACAGTGATTGAATCAAAACAAAGAAGTTTGTTCCTTACTCCTTTGTTCTTGCCTTTTCCCTCTGTAAATTCTCGCAGCTGAAGACAGTTATACAAGTTCCTTCAAAATCTTATAAAATACCCAACACGATAGTGTTGTCTAACTTCGCTCTTTTGCATTATTATGGCTGCAACACTGTAAGCAGCTTTGGTAAATGTAATTACAGTAGTTACAGTGAACAGTAATAATAACCACAATAATATTTGTACAAAGGAGTCAGGAGGTAACACAATTATGGCAGAGAGCTGGACTACAGGAATTAATGGAAAATTCTGTCACAAGGTCTTCTGGCCTTCACTTATCTGAATTAATTCAAATGCAGTTTCCCTTTCTCTTCCTTTTCTTTATGGCATCATCCTGCCAACAGGCCTTTGTTCAAAACCACAGGCATCACTTTTACTCCACTGAAAGAAAAAAAATACTTCCTTTTCAGTATTTCCCTCCTTGTCAACGTTTTCATAATGGATGTATAAACAGCATATTATTTAACGGAGCCGACTGGACACGCTCTTACCACACGCTCTGCCCCCGTCGCGCCGCTGCCTCTGCTGCACCTCCCCTGCTCAGCGACGGCCTGGCTGTTCCCTGAGGCTCCTGGAGCCTCCCGCTTCGTCTGGGCTGTCCCGGGCAATTCCTTCTGGGATAGGTCTGAGCCCAGGCTTGGGGAGTCCCAGTGGAAACAGTGGAGCTGTGGGCATTATCAGTGCTTGAAAAAGGCAAAGCTCAGGCCTTTGCCTCTTTTTGAACACAGGGAGGTGTAATACGGATGTTTCGGCTGCCAAACCTGCCCACGTGCTCTTGGTCAGCTGCCGGGAAGCAAAGCTTTCCGATGGGTGACAGTATTTCAGCAGAAGAAAATGTACTACGGTGCTCTGGAGACATGGGTCCTACAGGAAGGGAAGTGTTATCTTCAGTGTTTCTATCCTGTTTTTCCTCATAAACAGCAAATGATTGTTTGCTTTTAAACATAGCACTGAAACTGTTATGGTTTGAATTAGAACAGGCCACAGTCACCAAATCTGAGAAGAATTTGTGACACAAGTGTGGTTAAAGCTATTTGAGTGTTTTCCATGTAACTTTCCCTCTGGGGAGACGCGAGCATTTCAGCCTGCTTTTCTTCGCAAAGCCTCAGGTGACTGAGGTACCTGACAATCATAACTACAAGAATTATGTATCTGCAAGCGGCAGCCTCTGTTTCTTTTAGGGGTTCACCTCTCTCTCTTCCCTGCATAGGCATCAGCAAGGGAAGAAAAAAAAAAAGGCAGGTCTCACAGGACTTAAATATCATGAGTTAATGCTGGACCAGGCATCCCCGAGCAGAGGTTTTACGCAGCAGAAGCAGCCAGAAGAACCCCACCTCTTCAGCTGGGAGCTGGTGGGGACGGGGGAAATGGCTCCCGCCAGCCGATTGCTCACTGCTGCAAAAAGCTGCTCTCTTTTGTTTAAAAGGTGATAGTGAAGACAAATAAGGAAAAAGGCAAAATTTCCTGGCACTTTAGCAGGGCCTGGGGCCCCTTTTGACCGGGCGCTGTGCAAGCAGGGAGAGACGCCAGGGCCTGGTGCTCATCATCCCGCTGCAGCCTGGCCCTCCCCAGCCGCCTCCGTAGCCCGGGGCTCTGCCCGAGCCCCCCACGCTGCTGCCCACTGGGTACTTCACGTCCCTGCTTAGTCTAAACTTTTGTGGAAAAAAAAGTCCCAGAGCTCCCACACCGGCAATCGTAGGAAGGAATGCTCTCTCTGGTCTGGAATCAAACACGTACTGGGACGAGAAGAGGTCTTTTTCCCTGATAACATTGCTGGCTCCCATCTTTTAGTCATGGTCAGGGAATTTAAACATTTCCTGCCCTCCCAGTGTGAATCTTGACCATGACCCTTGTGCTCTTCATGCACCACACTAGACCGATCTTTGGGCTTTGACTCCATCAGCACTTCAGCTAGCTCAGACCAAGGCTTTTTATTTCACCATATTAGGAAGGAAGAAGCTTGGCGGTAGTTTTTTTTCTCCTCACAGTGAGTATGCTATTTTGTAATATTACCCTACCAAAAAGCTAAATGCAAAACAGACCACGTAGCATGGCAACAACTGCTGTGACAACCAGCTTTACCAAATACATCTAAGGTTCCCGGGTAATTAACGTGCATTTACTACAATATTAAAAGTATGGAGCTTATTTGGAATATCAGCTGAACAAAGTCTCCCGAGAACCTCATATCCGAGGCTTGTTATCTCAGCCCGGATTAAATCAAGCTGTGTAAAATTCCTGTAACAAGAAAGGTTAGGCAGAGGTGCTTTATCCTTACTGGTGAACAGCTGAAATTAGCTTCCAGGTGGTCTGGTACAAGCCTTCTGCAATTATTCTGAGTCTGCCTATTAAAAACTCACATGTTCGAAAAAGCCTCCAGCTGCCGTTTTGACCCATATACCTGTGGCTTTTGTCCTGGAGGAAGTGGTCTTGCTTTTATGTGATAATGGCAGTTGTCTCTATTTCCTCCAGCCAAAGCTGCTCAAAACAGTTTCAGGAAAAAAAAAGAAAAAGAGAATAATCCTACTGAGGAAACAAAGCGTATTCTTCGCCGCTTTTAATTCATTCTTGAAGGACACTGAATGAGCACTGACTCAGCAAGCTGCCTGCCTGTCTCAGAAACAGCTCAACAAGCCCAGGTTGTCTGTCATCTGGGAACTCTCATAACAGAAGAACTATGCTTCCGATACTTTTTCACCCTCAAGGCTTTCTGGCTTGTTTGCTCTTTTTCTCAGTGTCTGTAGAGAAGTTTACAAGAATGAAATGTTTTAAGTAAGCTGAATCTGTTGTTCTTACAGAAAATTTGAAAACCATTCTTCTTAGGTAAGTAGCCATCATGAAGCTCATGCTCAGTGCCATTTGCTCCCTCACACACGCGTGCAGTGGTGGGCTAATTGGGAAGGCTGACTAAATTAAACACAGAAGGGATCTCAAATCCTGGCTGCCTAGATGGAAAATGCTGGGAGAGAAGGATGAACCTTAAAGCACCAAGCAAAAATTACAATGACTCCACTGAATAATCTAAATTATTTTCAGGATGGAATGGAAAAAAAAAGCCATACAAAAACAAACACTTGAAATAGGAAAGAAAAACAAAGAAGGGAAAAGTATACTACAATGGCCAATGATATCAAAGAATGCCTCTATTACTGACTATTGGTCACAGAAGAAAGGGTTAAAGAGTGCCAGTAAGGAGAAATATGATCATATCATGTAGAAATCCTTCTGTGGAAAGATTTTTGCAAAGAAGCAGGGTATTTCCATGGGGCACAAGCAGGCTGATTCAACTGTGTGTGACTCTGGTTTTGCCCTGGTGTATGTTTATAATGCTGATGAAATACAGTAGTAAACCAGGCCTG
>NW_010533825.1:63106-67819 GCF_000687285.1 Phaethon lepturus
CGTATATCGTGCAGTAGTGGGCTGTTCAGGGTCTGACAGCACACATTGATTTCGGGATAGCGAAGCCAAATCCAATAAGCAATTCTTATCCTATCCCCAACGTCAAGGTTTGTCAAATGACATGAAGAGCTGGTTCAGTGACACCTTATGATTGCTCACAGGCTGACTAATGACAAAACCAGGTTTGTATTTTCAGTTTAATTAAGTAATGGGTGGTAAAGATTTCATAAAACAAACAGGAGCAACAAAGCCATCTTGTAGTTAAAACCAGCATTTAATCCTTGATTACACAGAGAGACAGGACATCTTACTCTTGTGGGTCATTACGCTTCATTTTATTCAGTGGGTCCTGAGCCTGCTTCACCACAATTAATCACATCTATAGGAATGGGGAAGATGAAGGAAGCAAATTCTCCTGGTCATTTTAGGACTAAGATCCACCTTTTTATATTACAATTCTTCTGTCAGCATAGCCACTTAATCCAGTGAAGTCAGTAGTGCCTGGAAAACACAACAGTGGCAGAGTACAGTGTTGCTTCCTGTACCTAGATTTTCTATTCTTGGGTTTATCATAACAAGTCATCAACTTCTGACAAAAAATAATTACCCTCTCTCTGCTCAGCTCTTCCTAAATGCCAAAAAGGGGATGGTAGCTTGCATTGACAGGGAAACAAAATTTATTCCTCTTTATTAAGAGCTATGTCTGTTCTGAAATGTTAGGAATCAGTTATGTGCCAATATTTCTCTTTTTTATATAAAATGTATACAAAATCCAGGCAAAAGAAGAGTCCAACAATTGGGAATAATATCTTTGTGCACAGTTTTCAGCACAGTTCACTCTTAGCCCAAATCTCTTGTCTTCTGGTTCCTTCCTGGCGACCCCGTTCCAGCACTGTTTGCTGTCTGCTTGTTTCCTTCTCTCCATGCTTGGTGGCTTCTGCTCACAGAGAGGGGCATATCTCAGACAATATCCCCCCAACTCCGTCTGCACACTTCTGCTTCTGATTATCTTGCAGATGTTAGGCAAGTTGTAGGCAGTGAATCCTAAAGTTTCCCATTTCTTTCTCTAACATCTAGCATAGCAAATATTTAACCTATCTAGCTCACTGATTTCACGGAGGTGTCCCTCAGCCTCCCTTGTAACAGAATATTTGAGTGAGAAGCAGAATAGGATTTTATTTCATTAATGATTTTCTCATCCTGTTGCCTAGCAGAAGTCCAAAATCATATGCATGTCACTGCTCTTTGTTACAAATCTGGTTTGAAAATAAGCTGACTTATCACCTTACTGTGTCAGCTAGACTTGAAAACACAGGAATTCAGTACTTTGCGTGTTTTCGTATTCTACAAAGCATTCTACAAAATATGCTTATGTCAACTATTAATTTTACTTCTAAAGATGCTTTCCTGTCTTCAAACATTTTTTGGACCAAAAGGACTTGTTTAATGAGTCTTAAGATTTAAAGACTTAAAAAAGTAAAAGCTTACAAGATTTAAAGGAATTAAGAGTTTCATTTATTTATTTATAACTTGTCTGCAGTTCGTCAAGGTACTAATGAGAGTTAGATGACATAGGAGATTCAGCGGTAGAGATTGCATGCCAGTGTTACCTGCCAGCATTTCAAAATGCATTTCACCTTGGTTTCTTCAGCTCTCTCTTACGCAACTTGTTCATAAGTGGTACGGAAGTCCCCCATCTGCAACAAGGGCCACATTGTGACCGCTCTGTGGCTGAGCATGGAGATTGCAGAAGAATCTTTCTCTGTTTGTGCGTTTCATTTGGAGGGCTCTCACAATCAGACCCTTTGAGCTAGGGGAGTGCAGGGAATATACTCTCTAGGTATTGCCTGCTGGCAACGATGACCTTTGGGGACATGACCCAGACCTCTCCTCCACACTAGCAATCACACCACTTCAGCGCTGGCCTGATGCGACAGAGACAGTGCACTACACGGCTTCAATGCATCTGTCAAAAATCTGAAAGAGACTCTACTTTGTCTTAGGAACAAGACTGTTCCTAAAGGGCAGCAGCCATTCCCAAATAATTAACAAGAGTATGTTCTGTTAACCCTTTTTTTCCCAAGTGAATTGGGAAATAATTCTTTTCATATAGATTAAGAGGCAGCAGGATAAGCTAGTTTTGGATGCTGAAGACTTAAGGACATAAGCAGATCATGGCAGAGTGTGTTAGATGTAATTGTCAATGGATATGGGCAAGACAAGAAACATCTGGACATGGCATACAGCAGGCAAAAGCTGGTTGTGAGCAGACAGTTTAGACATCTTAAATATTTGCAATACATTTTTATTGTTAGAGGTGACAAATTCTTCTGTTGTGTTGGTGTTTGCTTAAGTCCAATTGCTTTTATATGAAGCATATCCACGTATCTAGGCCTGACCAAAGTTTTCCAGGAAGAAAACATAGGCACACAGGCCACGTACTGTAAGCTTAGGAAATTCCGTGCTTCCAGGAAATGTTGGATCTATTGTGCATGTACCGTACAAATGATTTGTGTCTGAGCATTGAGCCTAGTGAATCCGACAGCTCACTGTACATATGCCTCAGAGCTGATGAAGACCTTCAGGAGTGTTGGGCTGACTGTGCATGCGCTGTACAATTTATCCACTCATGTTGATTAGATGCCTCCAAAAATTCCAGCTGTCCTGGTGCTCACCCAGAGACTTCGCTAGCTAGCTGAGCACCCCAAATCCAAGGCAAACCCTTCAAATTCCACCTGGGTGGAATTTGAAATCAAGACGTATGACAGTATGGGTATACTGCTATAAGATTACCAGTCCTAGGGATGAATTACTTGGTTAAGCCACACAGTAGGATGAGGCAGATGTGTTTTATTTTGCAGCTTGGTGCAAGCACCTACCCAGTGTCTTACCCAAAGTAGCAAGCAAAGATGAAGCAGTCACATAAATGAAAGGGAGCGGGTGACGCACAAATACCCTAGATCCTGTCTGAACTCTGGTACCACACAAATTTTAATGCTGTCCATTCCATTCACTCGGTTCCTTCTCAGAGAGCTATCTGTAGTAGCGAGGAAGCTCTCAGAAAAGGCGGTGGAAAAGCTGTATTTCTCTTTTGCTTCCTACTGCTCTGGCAGTGTCAATTCTAAGGTAAGCAACAGCCCTGTAAGTGCTCCCCGGGGATAGCATCGTCTCAAGCCAACTGAAGTACGTCAGGCCACTGTGCATGCATATGTGTGTAACTACAAATACCAAGGAGCTTAGGAGGAGGAGGGTAATGTGCAGTCTCATCCAGAATCTTCTCTCACAGTAAAATTGATAAGGCTTTGCCAGCAACTCACACTTAGCCAGACTCATTATTTATAACACAACAGGATACAGTTAAAACTGGAGGAAATGCACAGGTTTGAGAGACCTGATGAAGCTTAAATCATTCAACAAGCAAAGAAGCAAACCAAGTCAAACCCACGGGGGATGTAAAGTGGACAGTGTTAAAAGATTTTTGGCTGTAGAAGCACAAACTAGAATTTCTAAAGAAAAAAAATATTAAAATACTCATCAGGCATGATGAAACATTGAAACACAAGGGGTCAAACTTTCTATAGCTTTCAGGACAGCTTTTAACATTGCTTACATTTATGTGGCAATTGTGGTAGAATATATACTTATTTTTACTTTAGATAATTCTAAAGGAGCTATCCTTTCAGCCAGCATGATTATTATCATTAAGGAGCTCACGGTATTTATAGGACTTTCTCCCTCTGCAGCAATTCAAAAGACAAATTCAGTAATTTTTGTTGAATTAAGGTAAAAACATAAAGAACTGGACCATACCTTCTACTGGAAGACATCTAATGCAACGACATGTATTGCAATTGTAAGCTCTTTAAGATACTGACATAATCAATGAAGGCAGGCAGATACTTCTAGAGAGCGAACATGTAAACTAAACAGGAGCTTGAAGACATGCAATATGTCTTTGAAGTTTTCTTTTTGCTTAGCTTTAAGTGAACTCCAGCTGTTACTTTCTGCCTTCCTATAATTAATGCACCCTTTTAAGTAAATGTCACCACTCCACCCATTAATTTTTTTTCAAAGGCTTCAGGACCTAAGCAAACAAGCAGTATGTATTTTCATGAGATATTGGGTTTTCCTTTAAATGTGTTTTAATGCATGTGGGAGGCTATGTGTGAACTACAAGATATGAACATGTAAAACTCTCCAATGTATTAATCTATATTTTAGTCATGAATGGTATCGGTTACCCTGCAGTTCATGAGAAACCATTTTGAACATTGTGCTTGATAGTATTCACAGGACTGGACTGAAGTAATGCAAAGCAGCACATTGAACTTTTAACAAAGCAACACACAACTTTGAAAGCTATTTTATTGAAAAAATGCTTATGTGGTGAAGATACTGTTAAATCTTTCGACAGAGTGAGGAGCAACTTCACATTGTCACTATAAAAATCCTGGATCTGATTCTCAGATGGTTATAAACTGTTACAACCCCACTGGCTTAATTTATCCCTTATGTTTAAATTCAGAACATCCTTCTTTGTGGTACTGCTAATGTTGAAGTTATTACAAATCACAAAAATTTCATGAGAAAATGTACTTCTCACCATTTAGATTTTTCTCGGCAGCTCTGGGTTGGCTGTCAGGCAATTCTGAACTTTCAGCTTGTATTTTCCACAGTGTATTGTACTTTGTGGCATACTGAATCAGTCAGCAG
>NW_010533825.1:67850-68696 GCF_000687285.1 Phaethon lepturus
ACTGGAAAATGCTGGAGCCAAAGACAAATCAAGATGTGCACATAATTCTATTTTTTGCCACTCAAGCACACTGGTAAAGATTGTATGAGTTACTTTGGAAAGGGCCCCAAATTTGCTGAATAGACTGTTCTTTTGTTAATGAGACCGCTTAATAAAGCAGTATAGATAAAGAATGTACACTGAATAAAGCCATGCAGATGAATCTTGGAGAATATCTGAAAGCGCTATGTTCCTATTTTTACCTGAAGAAAAATGGTTTTGCATCAGCTGGAAACTGACGGAAAGTACCTCAGCAGGGAAACTACGGAAAAACAGATTTTTAGCACATTGTTGATTACCCCTGTCAATGTCCAGAACAGGCTGTGACTTAATTCTGGATGACTTGAGGCAACATGGGGCCTGATGTGTATACCTGCATCTCCCTTTACATCCCTCCATCTGCAGCCATCGCCGAACCCTACCTCTTTCCCCTACTTTTCCACTTTCCAGAAAGCAAGTGCTGCTGGGCTGGGTGGGAGCCTTGTGTGAAGGTGGAGCAAGCTGGGAAGCTCGGTGCAGAGAGGAGGCGATACCAGTGCGGCACAGGGGCACCTAACACGCAGGGCAAGGGACAGGGATTGCAGCTGATGGGTGTGTTCCCACACGTTTCTCCAATAGCTTTTCACAGCCATATCTCCTTATCAGAAGAAGACACACACCAGCCTCTCTCTCCATCCAATTCTAAATATTTATAAAAAGCTCAGAGTCAAAGCAACCAGGGCACTTTACAGTCTAAAAAATAAATTACTAAAAAATCCCAAACAGATAGGCAATATTAACAGAAGTAAATCCTCTTGGCTCTGCTGA
>NW_010533825.1:68727-75944 GCF_000687285.1 Phaethon lepturus
AACCAATGGAAGTTTGGAAGGGGTCCCAAATTTGGTGAATAAACTGTTCTTTTGTTAATGAGACTGCTTAATAAAGTGGTATCTGTAAAGAATGTACACTGAATAAAGCCATGCAGATGAACCTTGGAGAATATCTCAAAGCGCTATGTTCCTATTTTTACCTGAAGAAAAATGGTAATTTGCTAATGTGGTGCACATTTCACTTTCAAGCTTTGAAAAGCAAGCTATATTAGAACAGGTTTTTGACCTCCTTTTTTTGAGGGAAACAATGAACAATTAATTTCTTGCTAATTCACTTATCTTCTTTTTGGTCAAAATTTTAAGATGTTTCACTCACTTGAAAATTAAGTAGTGGTATATTATTTGGTAACCTCTCCCATTCAGGACATCAATAACTATACAAGAATAACTGTGTAAGCATTAAAGATGAACTTAAAGCAAAAGCTGGTAGAAGATTCCTGTTGGAAATTGGTCTAGAGGATTTTCATTTATACTATAGGTACAGAAATGCATTGGCAAAAACCTCTTGAGTTACCAGATGAGTTTAGTAACATAACCAGTACTATGAAAGGTCATCATGAGATTATGGGAGATGTAATCATAAGAAAGAACAGAGCAGAGGTGAAGATGAAGAGTGGAAGCTAAAATTTGATGGAGGCAAACACAACAAACAGGGAACACCAAGTAGAAGATCACAGGTCTCCAAAGAGCAGACATCCCCATTTTCTGAGGAAACAATGGACCACAAAATCAAATTCAGTATATTATATCCTCAGGTCTTCAACAGAGGAATGACGAGGGAAAGGAAAAGAACCCAATACATTTTCTTATACTTTGGCTATACAAGTCCAATCAATGGAGTATAAAAGGTTTTCTGTGATCTTAAAATGATTTCTAGGCTTATGCTAAAGAGATAGAGGGAACATCTTCATGGGAATTGTCAAGGCAACACCCTAAATTTCAAGTGGTATTTTTCTAATTTTTGTTCAAATGTTTGTACTACGTGCCTGTGAAAAACATGACCTTTCTATGTAAGGAGCCAAACAAATCAGTGATGCTTCCAAACCACTTGGACTCCAATGAGAGCTGGAAATGTTTGGCTAAACTGCACTTCTTTACAGTGCCCATAAAAAAGGCAAATAGCAGAATAAGAAAAATCACCTCTTAAATGGGAATACTAGTACATGATGCACAACAGCTTTCCAGTTTCCTTCAACTACCTTTTTTTCTTGATTATATTATTTTTGAGGTTTATCTCAAATATTTCATCCATAAGCACTCTGAGGGAAGCTGCAGCATGCCAGGTATTTCAAAGCTAGCTTTTCAAAGCCCTTGGAGCTACAGAGACCACCAATATTTACAAAACATGGTGCCTTTATCTGCAGTTCCTTGGTGATGTGAGTAGTTCTGAATCCTACAAGCAGCCCTACTGAAGCCAGCCAAATGACTCTTGTGCATAGGGTTCGGAAGTTCACGTGTCTTAATATTAATACTGGGGGAGTAAGATGTAGTTCTTGGAAATGTCTGAGGAAAATGGGCTCTCGTCGGAAGTCTTCAAGACTCAGAAGACATAAAGGGACAATATTATGTTAGCTTCAAGCATCTTAACGTAGGTACAAAATGCCCATTCACGTTCTTCTGGGAAGTAGAAAACTTAGATGGCCCACAACCATGCTATAAAGTTCTACAGCACCTTTGTAGACATCAGGTATTACAGGAAGGGATTACTTTTGGCTATTTTGAAAGTTACTGGTTTGTTCTGCCTTGTTCTAAGCTCTTCTGGGTTTGCACCAGGTTGTGTTGGGAGAATGGAAAGAGGACTTTGAGGAATTGCCTCTTTAAGCTGTGTTGAGCTATCCTCAGTCACAGCTGGAAGTCTGAACCCAGATACTTAATCATCATGCAGTGGATAATAACAGCAGAACCAAGAATGTGGTAACTACTAAAACACCCCAACCACTCCCTGTAGCATTTAATTAACTGTATGGGCAAGAGCTAATTCATCATAACAGGACCACAGAGACGTCAGATAAGAATTATGGAGGAAGGTAAAGTGACACATCTAAAATCACACAGACGTTTTGCCACAGAGGAGGGTTAAAAATACAAGAGCTAGTTCGTGACTGTAAGCTATGGTACATCATGAGTAATAGAACTGCTAATTTTCTGTAAGTCCTGCAGAGCTTGGCTGAAGTTTTTAACTGAGCTTTCTCAGCCCTGTACATATTCTTGGCTGGATAGCCTCTACAAAGAAATTAATATTGTTATACAAACATAGTAAATCTTGTTTGAAAGCTCACACGCTCACGTCAAATGAGTACGACTAAGCTGTTATTGTGCCCTCTGTCATAGTGAGTACATGCTCCTCTTCCTCCTCCTGCCTAGATAAGAGCCATGATCCATGATAGGAGGTGAAGATGCACAGGGCATTCATCCACCTTTTAATGATCGTGTTATATCTTTCACTGTGCAGGCACTTTATGAATGTTGTGAAGCTGTAATGCTATCCGTCCCACGAGGACACTGGATTACTTATCCATGCTTTTGATATAATGGATCTTGGCTGGACTGTTGCGGCGCTCTCGCTCTGGAAGATTTCCAGTCAAGGGCTATATTTATGTCAGTTACAATTGATTCAAAATGCTTCCACAGGATCTTGAACAGGATAACACATCTTCGTGAGTTTAATCCAAAACAGAGATGGTAGATGGCTTTCCATTAGAACAGGGGAATAATCATGCTTGTAGCTCTTCTTTGGTTTGAATTGGTATCCCTGGTTGGTATTCAGCCACTGCTTGGACCAGTGTCTTTTCTGGACTTCCAGACAACTACAGATTATGCTTCTAAAAGGGACTAAAGCAGATAGTCACCTAATGCCCATTTTCAGAAAAGAGTGAAGGATACAGGATCACAAACCCTATGGACTTACAGGGAGAATAAATGCTCCTGCATGCAAATAAATTCTGAAGATGGTACTTAGGCTTGTAAGTCATAGAAACACTTCTGAAAATTTACCTTCAATTTAATTGTATATCATTACAGCCTTTGTCCTTGGAGTTCTTCTTTTTCTGTGAGCTTTAAGCTTGCTCAGTTTTCTGGGATTTTGACCGCCTTAATTCAAGCCTTATCTTTTAAATTTGGCTTTGATTAACACAGCTGTTATTTATTCTTTTCCTTGGCAGGAGTTTCTGCAAGACCACCATAAAGTCAATCTGTTTGTATTGTATTGTACCATTAATCTCCTTTTCCTTTATGACATACATACACAATATCCTAAGGGGAAGGTTACTATACATATATACGGATTCATACTCACATATAAACATGAATACACAGAGAAGATGGGAACAAAGGGAGGTAATATTTTAGTGATCTCCTAAAAGCCTTTGTGAAAAACTCTAGATAACACATAAAATGGAATGTTGTCTATAGGCATAATGCTGAACCAGGGGATCAGCATTAATTGGTTGCTTAATGGAAGAGTAATTCAAGATGAAAATGGAACAGATTTTATTCAAAGTAGTCAGAATCATTTGGGTGGGAGAAAGATCTCAAATTTAAGAGGCTGTTATATCATTATGGTCACTTATGCACAGCTCACCACCTAAGGTTTTCCAAAACAATGCATTTGAAGAGACTTCCTAGTAAGAAGTAATTAAAAGAGTTGACGAAAATACAATATTGCTTAGAGTTGCTAGGTTAACTTTCATCAGAATTTGGTCATTATCTTAAAACAGCATCAACAGTAGAGAATTTCTAGCTATCTTCTAGAAACATCTACATTTTGGTGGCTCACAGAGGCTTTCTGAATTAGGAATCACTTTGTAATTGCAGTGCAAAACCCTGCCTGAAAAAGCCCTAGGACCCAAGAGTGAGCTGCCGTTTCATTGCATGGACAGGATCACCTTCACTAAGAACAAACAGGAGCAAACCCGGTGATGGGATCTCCTTCAAGATTCTTCTATTCATATGAAAAAGTTGTCACAAAGTCAGAAAAAAGCAGTTTGGACAACCATTTATGCCAGTAAGCCCCATCTCCCATCCTGACAAAACATTACTGGGTCTCGTAATGACACTGTATTTGCTGAAGACACTCTATTAGTGCTAGGATCATAGCTGTCTAGTAGAAATTTCCCAGTAATCCTGCTGATCTGATTCTCTTTTCTAAATAAATCAATCAAGAATCTAGGTGGCAAAAGTCAAATCTCCAGGGATATTAGCTGCCTGTGTTTCCTTTCAGTGAGACTTCATGATTGACAAGGGGAAAAGAAAGTATTTGCTCTTTCATCCTGATCAAAGTCAGTCAACTAAAATCTATTATGTACGCATCATATTGGACCATGGTCATCATATTGTACTGCTCTGCATCATCTGATGCCACTTCAGACTTCCCTTTGATCTGCAGTATAGGCCTCGTGCTGCCCCTACAGAGGGAATAACAGGGGAAGAAATCCTTGAAAATTTTTCCCCAAGGCAAGGGGTATTATTTCTGCTGATGGTCATGACCTCGGCTCATGATATTTTGCTGCAGGGGGACTTTGGAACAGGAGAGGTTGTACTTGCTGTTTCAGTGTGTGCAAACTGCTGTGGAGCAAGAGCTGCTAAAAGAAACTCCTTCAAACACTCCTGATGTTTGCTCTGGAGGTGCAGAGCTGTGAGCATCACACCAGCCAGACAGCGGGAGAGAAATCCCCTGGAATCCCTCTGTGAGGGATGAGAGAGCCTGTCCGTGTGTGCTGGATTGATGGTCTATTGTTTGCATTTTCATTTATTTAGACTATCTAAACAAGCTTCCAGTTTCCTCAAAAAAACGTGGAAAAGCCCTAGTTGCCAGCTCCCTTGAATTTCTCCATTTTTCATTACTAGGTAAACAGTTTTAACTGCTCTTCACCACCGGTCCGCTCCTGCCCTGGGTTTTTGCCTGGCTACCAGACACAAGCACCTTCAAACTGAAAGTAGCCATTAGAAAGAGCCTGCGCTACCTGCAAATCCCTGCTTGCCAAGTATACAGAACCGAGCCAGATTCGAGCACAATTTGAAAAACGTGGATTTGAATAATGTATTTGTGAATGTAGAAGTACTTTAGCTCATTTAGGCATGTAATCTGTACGAACGCGTGGCTTACTTAAATTGTCAGACCTTCCTTTTCTCCCATGGAATGATATAAGAAATGAGTTTCTTCTTTCCTTACAGCTAGGTTTGTATAAAGTTCTACTTGTGCAAGTTGAATTCTGCACATGACACTGAGCTGAAATACACATCAATATCATAAACATCTATATGACATCAGAAGGCAAAAGTTGAAAAAGGCAGATTTCTGACCCCAAATCAAATTAAAGAGTATACAGGAAAAACTGTGATTAATCCAATTTCAAGTAAAGACTCTGCTCCCTCTGGAATGTTATTCAAGTGGCACGCATTTTTAAACAGAATAAACGATGAGGAAAAAGTTGTATTATAACAGAGTATAATTTTCCAGAAGCACACCTTGTTAATGAAATCTTAAGTGGGTTCATGTTAATAGATTCTTGAGGCGTATTTTCGTACAACTTGAGTCAATGCAAAGCATGTATGTGCCCATCCTGCAGTTGCTTTTGCTTGCACTATGTCCAGTTGTTTTTCAGCAGTTGATAATTTTTTTTGTCCCCCCCTTTCCTGCTCGGTAAAGCTGGAAAATTCCACTAGTGATAACTCTGACAGCTTGCTCCCCCTCCTGTCACTCCTCATTTAAGAAAACAAGAGGGAGGGAGCAGGGTCTGGAAGGCTGAGAAGTTACTGATTTAGTAAATTCTTACCTTGGAGCTGAATAAAGTCTTGGTGTTATCCTTAAAGGAGCAGAGCAGAATCCTTCTGAAACTCAACTTCTTCATGCTCCTAGTGGCAGCGAGTCCCTCCTCAGCCTATGATCACCAAGTTGCCTGTTCTGGGAGCTATCTGACGGCCTGCGATAGGATATTCTGCCTCTAGTCATACAAGGGCTGTGGGAACAAAGAGCGGTGGAGCTTCTAGCCCTTGTGGGAAACGGGCTGACACTGCTCCATCACTCTTTTTAAAGAGTAGATGCCTTCAGGATAAATCCTCTTACTGTGCTTTCCTGTTTGTGTCAGAACTTAAGCCTTTTATCTATTTCCTAAGAGGAGAAATAAAAAAGTAATCAGCAATAAGCTGCGCTGTAATTCAGGAGAGTCCCTGTGGGGTGGCTCAGAAAAAGACAGAGACAATTTATGTGTTTTCTACTACAGGGATATGAGACACTACCATTAGCATAACACAAAAAATCGTAAATGGCCAGATGCAAATTAATGAGGAGCTCTCTCTGCACGGAGATAGCTGCTCCACCCGGAGCAGAACCGTAGTGCACAACGCCAGCGAGGAAGGAGAAGCGATCCAGAGTACAGCTGTTAAGACATCAAATATTTATGGGGAAGCCTTTCGTAGTTTTCCTACAGTGGGATGATCAGTGGGAGACCTAGATGAATGCTGGAAAAAGCATGCACCAGGGTTTGCATGAACAGGGGCCCAGAATTGGGTTTTGGCCACCAGATAGATAAAGTCTTGAAATTCAGGGATGATTTTGAGCTGCAGCTGGGGGATGAGGAAACACGCTGTGCAAAAAGTTCCCTACCACAGGCTGTAATTGCAAAGGAGTCCTAAGAAATAGCTCTTAAGCACGGAACGCATATGAGATGGTCAAACTTTATTCCCTCCACCAGACCTTTGTTTATCCATCGAAATGCTTAAACTGGTCTGTCAAATTTACAGCATTCCTGTCATCATTCCTCCAGCCTGAAATACAGGAGGAAAAGCTGACTTTCTGGTTATAAGCTTTTTGATATCCTTCACTTCCTCCAAAGACATGGCTAAAGCCCTTCGGCAGAATAAAGGGAAAAGCAAGCCTGTTACTTAATCAGAGAAAGAAAAACAAAAAAGTTTGAAACAAAGAAAAGAGAAGGCAAAGGACTTCCTGAATCAGACACAGATTTCCCAAGGGGACAGAAAAGAGCAAAACCAGAAGTGGTTTGGGTTTGCTGTTCATCTTGAAGTTGAATTTGCCTTATGTTTTAAACCGGACTTAAAGTCACCATTCTATTTCTTCAACTCTGAGGATTACATAAATCTTTGAAAATTTTGCAAACGTCCGGTCACTTACCACTGCCTGTAGGTCTGTTTAGGGATTGATAGGTCATGCTTTAACGCATAAACTGCAGGGAAGAGCG
>NW_010533825.1:75975-87605 GCF_000687285.1 Phaethon lepturus
GGACGGTGGGGCTGTTCATGCTGCAAATCTAGCTGGTGTTGGTGGCAGCTACCGTTGCTTTGCATGAAATGATACAGTCATGCTAGTCCGTATCACTCCGACTAAATATCTCTAGAGTGTTCCCTCCTGCAGGCATTCAGAGGCAACCTCCAGGCAATAGTCACCAGTCTGCCCTTCCTGCTTCCTTCCAGGATGTTTTCTTCCTCTTTTTTTCAAATGATACACTGCTGCTACTATTACTCCCCTTGAGCTATTGCTTTAAAGAAATTAAATAATTAAAGAAATTAAAGTAATTTTTTGCCTAATTCTAGGCTTTGTCTGAACAGACAGATGAATGTGGTTTTAGGATTGCCTTCTCCCGAAGTTGTGCTCTGATGGAATTTAAACGAGCCTCGGTAACAGAGACTTAGCTTTTCCTAGGAATTAAGGTGAGATTTGGCTGCATTTGGTAAATGTGAAGGCGGGTTCCCATTTGCAGCCCAAGTCCCTTGCAGCTCGCTGCCTGCGCGGTGCAGAAAAGCGCGGTTGGGGAGGGAGGGGAGGAAGCAGAGGCCGGCTCTTGCAGCAGTTCACAATGAGCTTGTCTTCCCTCTGGCTGCTGTCAGCAATTAAAACACTCCCCTATTTCCGTAAGTGCTGGATCCTCTTGTCTAACGTTAGATGCTGAACTGGGACGTATGAGAGAGGACCCTGCTTGCTGCAGGCTCGATTACAGCCAGTGGAAGGAAAGTCACCTCTAAAACGCGATCCAGCTCAGCGATGGATGAGATGTCTCTCTTGCTGTCCATAAAGGGAGAGGACAGTGAGGGACTCGCCAGAGAGCTGTCAAATGTTGCAAGTGGATAAGTGCTCACTGGGCATTAGGTACAATTAAAATTAAGGGAACTGTGAGCCTCTCCCTGCAGTGTCCTTGTACTTAACTATTTTACCTCCAAATTACAATGTGTTCTTTAATTGCAATTTACACAGATTTTTAGGTTAAAAGTCTTTCTATAACACTACGTAAATATGTTCAAACGAGGTATTTTGCCCTTGCTCTTTCTGGACCAGCACCATGGTGATCCCTAATCACAGCTGTCCTATGAAAAATAAACAGTGGTGAAATCGTATACACAGGTGTACCACCGAAGCGTGACACAGAGATCCGCCTGCACTGGTGTCTTTACCCATATTTGAGTATTATGTTTCATGGTTTGTAGAAAAGTAGCTCTGAACTAATTCCATATACAGGACGTAATGACAAAATATTTCAACAGATACACTGAATGTCATACTACTGATAAATACTGACTCATGGTTTCGTGCCATTCTTTTTCTAAAGTTAAATGTTAAGACATAAAATAGACCTGCTGTCAACTCCATTTTATGACTGTAGAAATTGATAGATTATCCTTACAAGACAAATGTTTAAGCTTTTTGCTGCTTCTGGATGTAAGAACCAGTCATAAACAATTAGCTATGTAAATTACTGATTTTCCAGGGCTTTGGCCAAACAACTAATTGAACAAAATCGTAATTTAAAGTTCATCTGAAACAAAACCATTTGCTTTTCGTGTAGAAATCAGAAGAACAGTAAACAGTTTGATCTCAGAGATTTGTTTTACTTTTCTGTTGAAAGTTAAATCCACATAAATTAGAAACAAAACAGTTCATTTGGAAGATCTTGCAATGAAATGTTTCATCTTCTTCTGATTTTTGCCTATTTTTTTCCTTAGCTCAAAAAAAAAAAAATGCTCTGTAGATTATTCTTATCAACCCATCCTCCCCATTTTTTTTTTTCCTGAAAAAGAAATGTTCCTTTTTTTTGGTCCCACTTTTAAACACAGTGTCCTGTTTTAACAGGTCACTGCTGCTGGAGAACAGCTTTAAGGCCTTGTCTAACTGATGTCATATGGCAAGCATGAAAATAAAACTACAAGGAAGGAACTGGAAGAATTATCATTGGATTAATTATTCCACAGAAATTAAACTGGCATGATCATAATCATGTGGTGGCTTCTTCTGAAATATGACTTCTATTTCCAAGGACTCTCTATATTGATCTATTCCAGCTGTTAGTGAGCAAAAATCAGAGGCTCTTCTCCAAGCTGGATTTTACATTAACACTGGGATGCATTAAGCACACATGCTTCAAATCTGGCTTCTTTTTCATGATAGAAAAAATGGCAATATCCTAAAACTTAATAAGTGATGTATTTGAAAGCAGCTATGTAGATAGGAAAGAGATAGTCATTCATGGCCAAGCAGCCCAGACTTGACATCAGCTCCTCAGATACCACGAAAGATTAAACCTTCTCTTAGGAGATCTCTGAAGATCTGCTGCTTCTGTCTGGGCTTTGGCAGGGCATCTGTGAAGTTTCCTATCTACATTCATGATCGATTAAGATTTAATTGTGGTCTTAGCTCTGCCTAGGACACCATTAATTAACAGAATACGGATTTTTCAAAAGAAACTACTTAACCTCAAGACCATTTAGACATAAAACCAGTCAGGCAAGAGAAAAGCATGACAAAAGAAGTTTGCAAAATGTGCAGTGCTGACGTACGAGAAGTGTGGAACAGAAAAACCCTCGCAGTGCCTGTAGGAAGGGTTCTGTTTTGCAAAGCCCCCGTGCCTTGCAGGACGCCCGCGGCCGGCCGCTGAGCTGGGTTTCACAAACATGCTGAGGCAACATTCTTTATCTGCAGTAACTCTTGGTGTCGGCTGCGAAGGTCACCTTGACAAATGAACTTGCCTGGTGGAAAAAACCCTCCTCCATGAGTAAATTAGCAGGAAGGGACTGAGTTTGTTTTCCAGTGCCCATTGCAATAGCCGTAAACCAGGGACATATGTACACTGGAAACAGTATGTGGAGCCATGTGATGGGGGAGCCATTTTTTGTGCTGAATTTACAAACACAGCGTTTTTTTCAGGTGGCTCTTTGATCTTGGGAGGAACACTATTTTGCACCTTAATTTTCAGCCATCTGGTGAATTTTAACAATATTCTCCTATTAAGTCCTTACAACAAAAGCCTGTTTTACTTGTAGCATTAAATTATATCATAGAGAAGCTGTTGGTTATCCTAATCCCATGGAGTTAGAGTACAATTCCCTAGGGAAGTCATTTACTTTCCCTCAGAGACATCATTTCTTTCAAAGATAAACAGGCCAAGAAGGCTGAGAATAAAAAGATGACAGCCTGATGGAAGAGCCACTAAGGAGGAAATGAATAACAAACCCTATCAGTCACATGACAAGAAGATGAAGAAAATAATTACTTGCTAGTATCTCCAAATTTCAATGTATTTTCACCTGAGCTGATAGTCTGTAATGCTACCATTTCCTACATTCACTAGGACCAATTTCTGTCTTTTGCTTCTCTGCAGCAACAACCTGAACATGGTCACACCCTGAACCAGGTATGGCCCTGAAGAGGCTTTTCTAGGTACAGGTTGAATCACTCCTCAAGAACAGTCATATTCCGATCCTTAAAAGTAATCTTTTTCAGTGATCCTTCCCCAGTTTGCTTTTCCTATCCCAAACCATCTTTCTAAACTGTGCTACTTCTTCCTGATGTTGCTCCCTGCCTTTGACGCACAGGGAAATGTTAGGGGTAGAGTTCCTGCAGTCTAAAATGATTGTCTGCCTCTCTTCTCCAAAACAAGAATATTCATAACATATGATGTGGGCTGAGGGTTCAAAGATTATTATAAAGAGTATAGAAAACCCAGAATGCATGACATCAAGGGCTGAAGGATTACTGCGTCTTAAGCAAAAACAGAGGAACTTTGTCTAAACCCAAACAAAGCCAAGCAATGGGTAAAAGGCCTGGCTTACTGATTGCCAAATGTAAGACATTTATTCCCCCTCTTGCCTTAGATGTTAACCAAGCACTGCTAAACTAACTACAGCTAAACCACTGTAATGTATCAGAGATATTTTTATATTAACAGATGTTCTTCACTAATGTGACTTTAAAAGTAACTGTAACTGCCAAAATCATATTTGGCCCGTAATCTTTATTTTAAGAACTGGGGTGAGTTTCTGCTGAGTTTCTAATGGTCTATCAACCAATTCACTTCTCCTTAAAGGTGAGGATTTAATTTGAACAAAATATCTTACTAGTTTCACCCATTAGGTAATGCTAATTTAATCACCATTATTATTTGAGGGGGACTGTAAATCTCAAAATATGTTCCACTAAAAGGACTTAAAAAAAATCCTTAGCTAAATAGGCATTGCATCTGAAAATTCTGTTGGACACAAATAGACAAAGGAAATGTATAGAAAGTTCTTACTTTCTATACATAATTATGGCTCTGAATATGCTCAATCAATTACAAATGTCCAATCTCCAAAGTTCATTTCTTTAAACTGAAACATACATAAATCAAAGACATATCTAATTACCACGTATAACACAAATATTAGGTTAGTCTAAAGTTTTGTTAATTAGACATGAAAGCAGAACTAGGTTCTGCAGTCAGGCAGAATTTGAGATGCCTGTCTTGTACAGTGCAACAAAAAAGAGGATAGGTGAAAAGAAACTTTTATTAGCAAGTATAAAAGAAGGAAGCCATGTTAACCAGTCCACTGTGAACCATCACTGACATTTCAACAAAAAAAAAAAAAAAAAGAGACATTTGAAAATATTAATGTGAGATAAAAAAGAAAAAAAAAAGCAGCAGCCCCCCTCAAAAGTAAATGCAATATTATTGTTTACCATCGCCACAAATGACATTAAGAGAATGACAGTAGCAGAGGCCATAGATCTCCCTTGCCGGGTTTCAATGCAGAGACCTAAAGTCCACGATCTTCAGCACTTGGAACACAGTGTGGCCAAAATCGTGTCCATGCCACCTGAGGTACCAAGACCACTGCTAGCACTGCTGAAAGTGGTCTTTTGTCATTGCTTGTGCAGGTCTGAATGACAGCAGTGGGTGCAAGGTAGTGGAGACTCAGGCCCCCAAAGGGCATTTTTATCTGCTTGGGAAATGGGCACGCTCCTTTTCAGATGCAAATGCCTTCAGGAGCCTGAATGAGGTTCCTGCTTGCTTTCAAGACCAAGGTTTTTATCAAGACTTAGAAATCTCTGGCTTCATCAGCGCTGTCCAAACAAGATATACCCAGATCCATGGTTTCCATGAACAGCGATATACAGAAGAGCATGGTTCTACAAGGCATAGCGCTCTGGTCCAGCAAAGAATTACTTCTAGCCTCAGAGGGTGGGGACATATGTGCGTTCATACAAGGCCTTAAGCTAATCAGTGATCCAGGACTATACATTGTCTTTTTCAGGCCTTAGGCCAATTTTGTAACTGAGGAAAAGAGGTAAATATTTCCTTTATTTTTGTTTTTCTTTCTGGCAGGATGCTTAGAGGATATAGCAGCTTTTTGAAGATGGCCAGAGGTTTGCAATGCTGGTAAAATTTTGTTGTGGGGGAAGTGACGAGTGAGGAGGGGTGGTATTACTGGGGAATGTGGTTTTCCATATAGCTAAAATGATGGGTGTCTGCACTTTGGTACCACAGCTGATCCACTGCAGGTGACTGACACACCCCGCACACACGCATGCATGTGTGGATGCACAAATGGGTACGGAGCATGAGAAAGGCCATACTATGGTGAATGTGTACACCTCAAGGATTTTCAAAGCATTGAGTAACGATCAGCTGATAAAGGAATTATGCAGCCTGACCCTGAAACGAAAACCTTGAGCAGACCTGCTATGACAGCAAAAAGTGTCTCTGCTCGCTTTGTCATACCTTTCTCATTATAGTCTTCAGATTGGTTGCAGATCTGGCTATAAAATTTGAAAATTTGCTTAGGATTTGTAATTTACAGCTGCTCATCACAAAGATTCACTGTTATTGGAAAGAGATGGAAGTTGAGTGCACGGAAGGTGCACCTTGCGGTGACAGTTGCCTTTAGAGTTATCGACTTGAAGTATTTCATGCAGTGTACGCTGTCAGGCACGCTACGAATCCTGGTTTTATAGGGATTTCTTTGATTTGATTTAACAGCCAATTGCCCCTTTGGAATATACACTGACAATACCCAAGAATTTATTACATGTTCTCCCTTAGCCTCTGAATTTTTTCTTTTTCACAGGCTGAGCAAAAGGGGTTTTGGATAACTCCAGGTAGGACCTCAGTTCGAGGTAAAATATTGTCCCCCAGAGTTTCCTCAGAGGGCAGTGGTCTATACTGGAGTTTCCACAGTGGGCAGCTGTTGGCCTACCTCTGCTTGGCACTGACTATTCAGAATAAAAAAGAAAAAATACTGGGGGTGGAGTGGGGTGGGGAAGGAAAATCTTGGTCAGAAGTGCCAGGGCTGAGAGCTGGAAAGAGTTTTTTTCTACAAACCAGAAAAATTAAGCAAGGCCTGATTCCTCTGAGGTGCTCAGCATGTTGGCCACGATTCAGTAAAGCACTTACGGTTAAGCATGCTCTGGAGAGTGCCATAGGGAACAGCCTGAGCACTAAGTACCCGGCAGGATCAAGCTCCAAATGGAGACCAGACATAAACCAGATGGCATTATGTTAGCTTTGCCATATTAATAAGCTCTTTGGTTTGCATTTTAATATATCTCTCTCTTATTTTCCACTTTTTTCCTTTGCTTTTTCTATAAAACAATCCAGATGTGCACTGTTTGAGGAGGGCAGTGTACTGAAACTGCCCCTTACCACCTTTTCACAAGCATGGAGTTAAAGCAAGTGCTGACAAAATTGCTGCTTGTTTTTAACACAGATCTGACTTAATCAGCAGTGCTTGGACAAGGACCATCAGGAGTTTGGAGCTACTGAAGGAAGGAAAATGCTGACTCTGTCTTCTAATGAGGTCCCCAAATGTGTGTGGTGAGCGTGCTGTGTGTTTGAGAGCATCAGCTCCTGCATCAGAGGTAATTCCAATGCTTCGGGGGTTTTCTGGGGGGAAGTGGAGGGTGGCAGGTAGGATGGTTGAGCAGGGACAAGAGGAGATGGCTCTTTGCCTGTTCTTAAGCTAGGTTCAAACTGAACTGAAGTGGGATTGCTGCCATGTAGTGCTCAGCACTCGCACATCCACCCAGGTCACCTGCCAGAAGGCAGCGGGAAGAAAATAAAACCCTAGTTGCGGCTTTGTTTTTTTAAACAAGCTCCTGGCTTTCCACTTCTTCCTTTCCAGTACAGTTACAACTATCTCCAGAACTTCCTCAGACCTGTGACTTGTGCAGATGCCAGCATTTACATGGATGTTTTTGAAACCGAGCGCTGCCCCACTGGAAGCCGTCCTAGCTGGAGCCACTTTCCTGCAGGGAGGGCATGGCGAGCAGCTGAGGTGGGACGCGTGCCTATGCCCCTGCGCTGCTGACTCTCAGGACAGAGCAGTCGGGGCTCAAGTTCGAGCCTCGGAGCCTGCGTGAGGGCAAGCTGGCCAGCCGCCTGGCAGGGTAGACGTGTTCCTCTTGCGCAGGCTGCAAATATCGCTCGTGCCGGAGCAGTGCATGCGTGTGGGTTGTTGCAGTGAGACTTAAGAGGAAACTTCTGTGATCATTTTAGCATTCAGGCAACTGGAAAAGGAGCTGACAGAGGCGCCAGGGCTTTGCTTTCATGACTGCATCAATCTTCTCCTGGCCTCGGAGAGAAATTTTAGATGAACTTAGCACATGTTCTCAAAGAGCTTGCTTTCTCCAAGTCATTTGTGCTGTGGATCCTGCACTGATGAATGATAATGCCAGTGAAATGGCCAATATAAATCAAACTTCACTCAATAATAATTTTAGTGAGGATGCCTGATGCTGTGGTGTTATTTAAGAAGTTGACAGTTGACTACCATGGCCCAGAACTTTTGAGATACATGGATTAAAATTTTCTTTTTCCTATCTCAGAAGGTGGTGGTAGGGACAGGAGGAAGCACTAATGTCCCTTTTTTCATATCTATGTATCACTCAAGAAAATGTCTTTCTTAAGTGTAGTTATGGAGTTCTTTTGGTCCGGGAGAAAGAGTTTCAGGTGCGTATCATTTTAAGAACTTAGACAAATAATGTTATTGCTACTGCTGGAAATGTTCCTGGTTGGCAACTGAGCTATATTAATTATCATGTGACAGTTTAGTCTATGGCAAATGTAGCATAATTCAGAGTTATTTTGCCATGAAAGCGGTAAAAGCCTAGTCAAGTTACTTTTTATTTGTCCTGTGCTAAGAGCAGGTCCCCGGACAGTTACAAAAGCTCACATTGTAAGTGGCAGCTTGTTAAGCCATCGCAACTTGCTTGTGTTTCTGAGTCCTAATAGACTAGGAGAGAATGAAAGTCGTTTCGAGACAGCTGACTACCAGACAGCACCTATATGCTTGGTGGGCTTTTGACCATAACTTTTGATCAAACAGGGAACAAACTGAGACTAAGCCATTTTCTGCTTGTCAACTGCCTATTCCTTTAAAATTTCCTCCAGAAAATACTTACATAGATGCAGTTGTCAGAGCTCCAGAAGGTACATGAGTCTGTGGGCAGCTATTTGGTTTGTTTTTCCTACACTTTCTGTCCATACTTTGGCCATAGGCAGAGCTACAGTTCTGAAAACTGACAGGGAAAGATTTCTGGCTTCAGTGTAGCACTTTGAGGCAATAATCTGCACTGGGAAATGGGTCAGGAGGACCCCAGAAGACCCCCTGGCACATCCCACATTCAAGTTTGGAAGTTGCTTGAGTCTGTCCTTCACGAGCAACTAGATAATTCCCCGAGGTGTCTATCTGTGACAAAAGTACAATTCAACAATTTTATATAGAACATTTCTATATGAAACACAATATGAATAATAATGTGTGAATCAGACCCAGCAAACACTGCAGGAAACACAGGGCAAGCGCTATTAAGAATAAGGTTATGATAAAGTTTGTGTCCAATGAAAATTAGACAACTACCGCAACTCAAAGGAGCTGCAGAGTTGTTCTCGTTATTTATCTTGCTATTAGGGTTAAAACCAGTGCATCCATCAAAAGGTGTTCAAAAATCTTAGAAATAAAGCAAATCAGAAATCTCCCTATGGTACAGACAGTAGAAGTGTCTGAGTCAAGAATTTCCACTCAAGATATTATCTGACTGCTTTCTCCATGCAAAATCAACTAATTTCATTTTAGTTAGGCAAACATTGGGTCGCAGCATGAGGTCACAGCTAACCAAGAAGCTACTCTCTTATCATACTTTCCAGGGAAGCAGGACTTTCCTATTTACATATAGAATTGTCAGAACTCAAATACAGTGTAATAAATAATTTGACCTTAGGCATTTCAAGGGTTGCATCAAAGAAACGTACAGATTCATCCTTTCAAAAAAGTTCTCCCATCATATCTGGTATGAATATGTATTTTGTAATGCTTTCTTTGTTGAAATGCCTGGTGATATGAGTGTGTTTCAGTTACTTGTTTAGACTTCTGAGTAACTATTATGATTTCAACAATCAGTATTTAATATTCTAGTCACAAATTTTCTTTTCTACATAATGCAATTACAGAACTTTTCAACAGCTTTGATTTCAACAAGTGCATGATTAAATCAGTAATTTAAATAAAGCACCATGTCAAAACTAAATGTTGAAATCAATATTAATTTAAAATAAGCTTCAACTAAAGAATTTTTTCATGATCTTTCATCTACTTTCATCATGGTTTTAGTCTGTCCTTCACTTCCCTGCTTAGTAATGGAAGAGTTTATCTACTCAGCAAGAGGTCTTCCAATGCTGTCAAGCATGTCTCATTTTCAAAGACTGACTAGCCAAGTTTTGTTTAATGACAAGACAAATGCAAAAAAAACCCCTGATCTGTGTAGCAAAAGCATTCACATGAAAGCATGGTTGTCATAAAAGTAGATTTTAGATGTTTTCTTTTTTACATATGTACTTCCTATTTCCTTAACTAATTGCCACTTTATCCTTAAATTTTGAGTTTTCTTTTGAGTTCCTTTAGATTCTTTTAATGATGGGAAGATTCCTTGGTTAGGTTTCTAATGGGTTGTTGTATTATTTTATTTTATCTATACATATGCTACACATTCTGAAAATACGGAAAGGATGACATAAATCTCCACCAATCTTCTTATCTTAGGCACCGAGAAATCATATTTCTATTCATTTAAATTGATGTCTATGACCAAAATAAATTTAATGATTCATCCCTAGAAGGCACAGCATGAACTGCAAAGACCAACATACCTTCCCCGTTCTCAAAATCTATAGGACTTATTGCAAAACCATAAAAGAGCAACTCATAAAAAATCGGAAGTAATATCAAAAGCATAGAGAATATCAAGGGTAGAGGAAAAAACCCCACAGCTTGATACTTACAGAATTCCTTAAAACATAGCCAATTCTTTCCATCTGTCGGCCAGAGGATAACTGTACACGAGGCAGAGACACAAACTGCACATCCTTTGTTACCTGTCCACACAGCTATTTGAAGTCTGCTAAAGAGCAAACTTCTCAGTAGTTACACAATGACAAAATAACACGAAGGAGAAAGACATACATGATTTTGCACCAGCTCTTTTGCTTTCTGCACAGCAATTCCCACGAAGATCGCAATGTAGAATATTTTTTTGGCTGTTAGTATTGCTCACTTTGAGTTTTTATAGCTGCTTGGAGATCTGCATCACTGTATTTGATTTCAGCTAATCAAGCATACAAATGAACAGGAATGCAGACACACAGCACTGTAAAAAACACAGAAGGAAGTTTTTTCAAACAAGATCCCTTTATTAGGCAGTGGTTCCAGTGATGCAATCAGAATAGGAAGGAAAGTCTGTGTTGCTTCATTGTTTTGTTTGGATTTTGGGGTCCAGTGCTAACTTGTGATAATATTTCCATTCGCAAGTATATTTCTCTGAGGACAATCCAAAAAAGTGACTATGATGAATCTAATAGGAAAAATATCCCATTGAATTTGCTAAGTTTTTCCATCATGAGTGACCATTACAGAATTGCCCCACTCAATTATCTTTCCTGTGTAGTTCAGTAGCTTTTGGCTAAGTAAGCCTATTGTTTTTTGTCAAAGTCCAATAAATGTGCAAAGTGGATTCAATAGAAATGTAATTGCAGAGAAATTCAATAACTGATTATTCCTGTGAGGAATTTAAGAATTTTAAAATAAGAGAATGGAGTGAATAACATAAATGACCAAAAAGAAGCACTGCAACATGTATCAAGGATGTAGAGTTTGTTGCAGGTACATATAGATCTTTAGAGAAAAGTCCAAAGCCTACTGCTGCCAAGAGGAGTTTTGGATTTGACCTTAAATGTTGTGAGATGTCAATTACATTTGTAATGCAAAGATTCAACTCTCTATAACCTCCATAATTCAACAGTTAAAACAAACATGTCCTCTCTACAGACATGATTTATCTGATTGGCCCATCACACTGTGTAATTCTAAACAGGATTTTCCAGGTGGCATGTACAGAACACTGTATTGTCTCTCTTGCTTTAGGTAGCATGGTTTAAATGTGAGGAAGGCCAGTGGTGGCAGAAATGTTAGCTTAAACAAACAGGATTTTTTCTTATGTAACCCAAATAAAAAACACAGCAGCAGTTTTACAAAATAAGCAAATGCTTTTCAGCAAATGTAAAATTGATATTGAAGATTAAAAAGTTTCACAGAATCACAGAATCACAGAATGGT